>NW_007069178.1:120271-123389 GCF_000164805.1 Carlito syrichta
CCCATGTCCCACCCAGCCCACTGTCTCGGCAGGTCTCAGAATCACCTGGCATGTGTTCCACCGTCACGCCATTGGCCCAACCTGTGGCTGAGGAAGGCAAGGCCTGGCTGGAGTCAGTGCCACAGCCTTGGCTTCAGTGCCTTGTTTAGAAGTTTTATGACGTGGGAATGGTGTGGCTCACGGGTTTGGGAAAGGGATGGTAAAGGGTCCCTCAGGGTCTTGTGCTGAGCTTGAGAGTCTCCCCACTTTGGCCAGAGTCCAGCCCTGCTATGTAATAGCCGGATATTATTAGCAGTTGCAGGAGGTTGTGTGAAGGGGGTGGGAAATGAAACTAGAGGCTCCATCTACATCCTGGGGAACAAGTGTCATCCTACATCTAATAACACTTCCACACATGTCAGACGCAAGACAAAAGCCAAAAATAAAATTGCTTTGGAAACCATAGATTCTTTTTCCCAGAGCAGAGGCCATGTTATAGGAAGAACGTGTTAGGGGTCCTAGGGAAAGAAACAAACAAACGCAATGCAAGTTTACACCCATTACAATTAGAAATCTCCTGTAAGTAATTTGGAACATAAATTTCAATAAACTTTTGCTGGAATATAAATCACCTGGCAAGATTACTAGTTTTGAAGTACTTTTTTTTTTTTTTTGAGACAGGGTCTCACTCTCTTGTTCAGGCTGAAGTGCAGTGGCATGATCACAGCTTATTGCAGCCCTGATCTCCTAGGCCCAAGTGATCCTCCTGCCTCAGCCTCCCAAGTAGCTGGGACTACAGACATGTGCCACCACAGCCCGCCTGAGGTATTACTTCAGTATTTTTTTTTTTTTTTAATTGGAGTATCACTCCACCCAGGTTGGAGTGCTGTGGCACACACACTTACGGCCACCCCAGCCATCCTTCCGCCTCAGCCTTCCGAGTAGCCAGAACACAGGCGCGCACTACACGCCCGGCTATTTTTTATTTTGTTGTAGAGACAAGGTCTCACCTAGTTGCCCGGGCTGGTCTTGAACCCGTGGGCTCAGGCAATACACTTGCTTCGGCCTCCCAAAGTGCTGGGATTACAGGGAGAGCCACTGAGCCCGGCCTACTTAAGTATTTTTACCAAAACTTGATAAATCTCTAGTATGGTTATGTAAAAATCGCAGATTCTGAGAACCACACCTTATCTGACACTTTTGTCAGTATGTAGGGAGAAGGTCTTTTCTTTTAAAAAATAACAAAATTAAATTTGTCTGATGCTTTGTGGTCCTGACATATGCACATATCTGTCCAGAACACAGATGTATATGTGTATATGTTCCCAGAGGCTTTCTTTCACCTGCCCATTGTATCAACATTGTCTACTTCTGATTAACTTTTGTGAAAAACAATATTGTATCTGATTCATAAGAATTATTCTTAGGCAACTTCTAAAAATAACGACACAAATTTTTTGTTATCCTAGTCTAAGTCTATCATAGCTATTCACATTATTATTGTTTTAGTGCTTGTCATGATATATCAGAGATTTCACGGTTTTGGCAACCTTGTTCACACTGCAAGAATCCCTTTACTTGGGAGTAGCTAAGGCACAGGAAAATGTTAAAGAAGAATATAATATAAATATCAATAGTAGTTATTTCTGAAATAAACTGAAGTTACAAGTAACTTTTATTTTCTTTTGTTTTTCTGTATGTTCCAAATATGTTCACAATAGGAATAGTCTATCTGTTAAGTGTTTTCTCTAGGTCAGTTTCTGTGCTAAGTCTTTTATGTTCATTATTATATAATATCTTCACAATAGTAGGGGAGGTCCTATGATTATCCTCCCTTTACACATGAAGAAACTAAAGTTTAAAACGTTTAAATAAATTCGCCCCCCAAAGTCATGCGTGGCAGGACCAGAATTCAAATCCATATATACTTGATTCAAGAACATGAGTTATTGACCAGGTGTTGTGGTGCATGCCTGTATTACCAGCAGCTCAGAAGACTGAGGTGGGAATCGCTTGAGCCCAGGAGTTCAAGTCCAGCCTGAGCAACACAGAAAGACCTGTCTCTAATTTAAAAATATAAATAAAAAAGAACTTGAATTGTTAATTTCTGTGTGAAACTTTCTTTCACAATCAGAAATACATACATATAAACACATATGCAGGCACATTTTTTATTCTAAAAATAAACAATACACAAAAATATTTAGCCTTTTATATGACAAATATTAAATGTGCATCCACATATGTCCAGGCACATGCACTACACTTGCAATATAACAACTGATTTAGCAAAGAAAAAAAAAGAAAGATTTATTTGAATTGAGGCTCACCATTTTTAATCAGCTTAAAAATGTCATTTGATCATGATGTCCATTCCTGTGAAATTTAGAAATACATTAGAAAAAGAGAATTAGGAAATAGGCATAGAAATTATTCAAATAATTAAAGATAAATCTTTATGAAATGACAATGCAAATTGAATTGTTTTTACTTTTTTGTTTGTTTATTTTATTTTTTTGCCTGAAGAATAAAAGTCTGCAGGAAGATTAAACCACAGTTTTGAAATAAAGGAAGAACTCTGGTGTGGTTAGTGGGTGCAGCTGAACTCCAATCTCAACCACATCTGGAATATCATGTTCAGCACTGGGTACCACATTTTAAAGAGAGAGCTTGATCAACTGGAGTGTGTTAGATATGGGAGAACTTGATGGCATGGACCGAGAAAAAGCAACATATAAGTTACAGTTGAAAACTCTGGGAACACAGAGAACTCCAGGGAAAAGGCATGAAAGAGACTAAAGATCTGGGCCCAGAGTTATGAAGCTCTGTCATGCTGAAGAGGGATTCGACTTGTTCTGTCTCATGCCAGAGGGCAGAACCAAACCAGTGTGGGCAGATGTTCGTTCAGCATAAAAGGAAATTGAGTCTAATAGAATAGGCTGCAAGAGGACTAAACAGAGTCCCTGGGACTAGCCAAGCTGAAACAAAAATGTCTGATTCTTGTGGAACTTATTTATAGCTTAAATAATAACATTTTCTTGCTCAATTTTAAAGAAAATGGCAGGCAACTTCTGTTAGGGAATGTTTAGTTTCTTACTTGTTGTTTTTTATAAGAGGCCAGATACAACTTTTTGTCCTC
>NW_007069179.1:0-803 GCF_000164805.1 Carlito syrichta
AGCCCAGTAGGTTGACTGGGGTCACCATGACAGTGACACTGCACTGCAGCCTGGGCTACAGGAAAAGACTCTAACTCAAAAAAAAAATAAATTCTTAGATGGATAGCGTCATGTCTCTAAGTTTAGATCCATCTCTAAAAGTAGATCCAGAACTAAATCTTATTTGATTCTGGTTAAACCTCATAGCAGAGGATTTTCTTCCCATCATTGAAGTCCCCAATCCTTTAAAGAAAGAGTTTCTTCCTTTCAAGGTGGTGAATAAAGCACTTCCAGCAACTCTAAGCAACACCCTACCCAAGCACAGTGGTGGCTGCCCTGGGACTCACTTTTCTCTCCAAGTGACTCATGGCACCTTCTTTTTTTGCACTGTGATTAGAAGTGTTCTGGGAGACTGACTCCTGGGGGTTTGTAAACATTAGTAACAACCAGGATCTCTTTGGACAGCATCTTCTAATGACACAGCTTATACTTATGATGGCAATCGTGAAGAATATTTAATGACATTTTAATGAGGCAAATAGGATTTCTGGGCTAATGTGGTTGACCTGCTGTTAGTACAAACATCAATCACTTGACCCTCATCTGTTGGTAATCCATTGCTATTACAACACAGCTGCTGTGGGTTGATTTTATGATAACGAGGGGTGTAAGTTGTAGATACAAAAAATGGATAGCTGGGATGTAAAATGCTGCAGCCAGTAAGGAAAACAGTTTGACAATACTGCAAAAGAGTAAACACAAAGTTTCTACATGACCCAGAGTTTTATTCCTGGGTATATACACGAAAGTGTATGTGAAAATTC
>NW_007069180.1:0-1430 GCF_000164805.1 Carlito syrichta
TCCATGGTGTATTTGTGTTATGTTTTCTCTGATGCGATCCGTTGCTGATGAGCACCTAGATTGATTTCATGTGTTTTCTACTGTGAATACTGCCACGGCATACGTTTGTGTGGCAGGTATCTTTTGGTGAAAGGATTTATGTTTCATTGGATGTATGCCCAGTATTGGTATTGCTGGGTTGCGTGGTGAATCTGTTTTTAAATCTTTCAGCAAACTCCAAAACTGCTTTGCAAAGGACTGAACTAGCTTTCGTTCTGACCAACAGTGTGTGAGTGATACTTTTCTGCACAACCTCATCAACATCTGACATTTTTTGACTTATTGACAATAGCCGTCTTACTGGTGAGAGATGATATCTCATTGGGAATCTGGTCTGCATTTCTCTGATGATTATCGATGTTAAATATTCTTTTCATTTGTTTGCTAGCTGCTTGTTTCCTATTGTAAAATGTCTGTCGATGTTCTTAGCTCACTTTTTTAATGAGGTTGATTTTTTTCTTTTTGGGATTTTTAAGTTTCTTACTGACTCTGAATATTATGGCTTTGTCGGATGCATGGTTTGCAAATATTTTCTCCCGTTTGGTGGATTGTCTGTGTACTCCGTTGAATGTTTGTTTTTGCTATGCATACGCATTTTAGCTTAATGAAGTTCTACTTGTCCGTTTTTGTTCGTTACGTTTGCTTTTGCAGACTCAGAAATAAATGTGTTGCTTAGGCCAATATCTTGCAGTGTGTCTCATGGGTTTTCTTCTAAATGTGTATTGTTTGAGGTATTACATTTCCATCTTAAACGCACCTACAGCTCCTTCTTGCAGGTGGTGACAGATGAGTGCTTAGCTTCTTCCTTCTGCGTATGCTCAGCCGATTCTCCCAGAACTATGCATAATAGAGAGTGTCCTTTCATCGGTGATTATTTCTGTCCACTTTACCAAGATCGATGGGTATTGGTTGTAGGTGAGCAGCTTTATTTCTAGGCTCTCTGTTCTGTTGTATTAACCTGTGTATCTACTAGGAAAGCGTATTTTCTAAAACTAGAATTAGACAAGGAGGTACACTCTCACCCCTTCTATTTAGCATTGTTCTGGAAGTACTGGTCAGAGTAATCAGGCAATAGAGATAGATAAGATGTATCCAGGTAAAAAAAAAAAAAAGAAAGTCAAATTATGTCTCTTCACAGAGATACGGTTGTTTCTATATTTAGAGAACTGTAAGGACATCCCTAAATTACTCCTAGACTTAATATGAGACCTCGGTGAACTCCCAGGATACAAAATCGATGTTCAAAAATTAATAGCATGTCTATATGCCAACAGCGTTCGAGCTCGGATCCAAATCGAGAACACAATCCCAGCTGGGCTCGGTGGTTCAGCCTGTAATCCCACGCTTTGGAGTGTAAGTGAGTGATTACCCGAGCCCGCGGGTTCGAGACT
>NW_007069181.1:0-5698 GCF_000164805.1 Carlito syrichta
CCCAGATATTTGTAACTAAGATGTCTGAAGGATAAAAGAATGAAGGTCATGAAAGAAACACTTTTTAAATAAAAATGATAAAATTAACAGCCAGACACAATGGCTTGCCTGCCTGTAACCCTAGCACTTTGGGAGGTCAAGGTGGGAGAATTACTTGAGCCCAGGAATTTGAGACCAGTCTGGGCAACATAGGGAAACCTCGTCTCTACAAAAAGTTTAAAAATTAGCTGGGTATGGTGATATGCACCTGCAGTCCCAACTATCTGAGATGAGAAGATCGCCTGAGCCCAGGAGGTCAAGGTTGTGGTGTGCTGTGATTGTGCCACTGAACTCCAGCCTGGGTGACAGAATTGGACCCTCTCTCAACAAAAGAGAACGATAACTTAAGAGGAATTTCTGGAAATAAAAAGAAGACTTAAATCTTCAAATTGGAAGGGAATCTTGTGTCCCAGAGGAAATGCACAGAGTGGTCAACACCAAGGAATTCCTGATGAAGGCAACTAAAACCCAATCTTTTTTCCTTGGATCTCTTTTTGTCTTTGAACTCTGGCTACAAGAGAGAGGAGCTGGCCTGTGATTTATTCAGGAAAATAGTTTTATACCCAAAACTAAACTGATATGCAAATATGAAGACAACAGGCATCTTTGAACGTGCAGGAATGCAGGAAATATGGTTCATGAAGCCTTTCTTAGAGAAATTACTAAAAGAAGAATTTTAGCCAACCAAGGGATGAAAGAAAAGAGTGAGTTCTGAACACTGGCCCCGTGTAACTCCCGAGTTGGCAAGGCTCTTCTGGCGATGGCAATGCTCCAGGAGACAGAGTAAACAAGTGAACAGTGAGGGGGAGAAGAGGGACTGGCAGGAGAACACCCTTCAGGGGCTGTGGAGAATGTTCTGGAACACAAGTGGTTTTGTCTTCAGGTTAGGTCATAAAGTACTTACCACTAGCCATTGGAATGAAGGTTGAGTGTGCGGGTGCAGATAGTGGCATGTTGTGGAGGTGAGGAAAGATGTTAGGGGAACTTCTATCTTTTGGTTGCTGCCATTCCTCAGCAACATCTCAACTGAAAGTGAGGATGGGAGAAAGGACTTGGGGATTGGAGGAGAAAGGGGAAGATACAAAACTATCATTTTCTGTGGTATCTAATTTACTGTTTGCTCCATCCATTGACTTGACCACTTCCAAAATGATGTCTTTCACTTCTACAAGTTCATCTTTGTACATGCTTAGATCTGCATGCTCATTCCTTATGTGGGCTTTTGTTTGCTTTTATAAGTCTAACCCTGAGGCCAGGTGTGGTGGTTCACATCTGTAATCCCAGCACTTTCGGAGGCCCGAGTGAGGGGAATGCTTGAGGCCAGGAGTTCAAGACCAGCCTGGGAAACATAGTGATGCTGTCTCTAATTTAAAAAATAATTATAGAAGGTGGGCTCGGTGGCTCGGACTATAATCCCTTTGGGAAGCTGAGGTGAGTGGATTGCCTGAGCCTGCGGGTTAAAGACCAGCTCAAGCAACTTGGTGAGACCTCATCTCTACAATAAATAAAAAAATTAGCCAGGTGTGGTAGCATGCCTGTAGTTCCAGCTACTTGGAAGGTTGAGGTGGAAGGACCATCAGAGCCCAGCAGACTGATATGGGAGTGGCTGTGAGTGTGACACAGCACTCTAGCCTGGGCAACAGAGTGAGGCTCCAACTAAAAAAAAACATAATAAAAATATAAATAAACTTTTTTAAAAAGCCCAGCCTTTTTTTCTCTAAACACACTGTCCACCACTATCCTGAGTCTGTTTCTGCTGATTCTAGCATCTTGAGTCTTTAGGGACTGAATCTTTTTGTTTCTACTGACTTTCGCACTCATGGCCACCTCCTCTGTGCTTAGTGACCTTTGTAAACCCTTATCTACTTCTTTCAGGCCTGTGAGGAATCTGAAGGCCCAACCCCCAGACCCAACCCTCACCTGCCACTGGCCAGCTCCAGGTCCTGAGATGTGCAACTCTCATCTTCAGGGAGGCTTCATTCCTCACACTTGCTTAACAGAGAGTTCTGGCCTCATTTCATTCTAGTTCTTTTCATTGGTGTGTGTTGGGGGCTGTAGGGGTGGAGAGTTCATCTTTAGAGATTTCACATTTCACTTACTTCTTGTGAGTCTAGTAATGCACTTAAAAGGGATTTCTCCCACTTTTTTCTTTTTGACAATCCAGGATCTGATTGTTTGCATCACAGAGTCTTACAGAAATGAAAAAGACTTGAGTCCAGAAGTTTGAGATCTGTCAGAGCAACATAGTGAGACCTTGGGTTTAAAAATAGAAAATTAGCTGGGTGTAGTGGCATGTGTCTATAGTCCCAGCTACTTTGGAGGCTGAGGGAGGGGAATTATCTGAGCCCAGGATAACTGCCTGAGCCCAGGAAATCGAGATTGCAGTCGGCTATGATTACACCACTGCATTCTAGCCTGGGTGGCAGAGTGAGACCTCCATCTCAAAAATCAAACAAACAGAAGTAAAAGAGATAGTTTTCACTTTACACCATTTGCTCCCTTTTGAAATGTGTATCTTGGCTCAATACTACCCACCCTATCAAGATGAAAAAATAAGAATAGCTGTTCATAAAGGTAAGCCATAGCAATTGTACACACAAGACAATGAATAGGACACTAAAGAAAGCTTTTGGGTTGGACTCTGAGCAGGCTCCAGGTTGGGCATTCTCTACCTACAGCCACCAACTCCCACCTGTCACATGGCACATTTTACGTGGCCACCTTGCCCCTGATTGCTGTGCCTTTAATCATATTGATTTATTTTCCTAGAGTATATCTTTTCTGGGCCCTGCCTAGTCTGGGGTCATCTGCTTCTCAAAACCTTAGTAGAGCACACATACTCCTGGAGTCTATCCTTCTCCCTCTCTCTGTCACCCGTGCTGTCCCTGCATTGTCTCCAGGTTGGGGCTTCTCCCTCCTCCCTGTTCCCCACGGGGACTACCTCCCCATGGAGCACAGGACCCAGCCAAGGGTGATGCACATTCTTTTGGTGGGATGAGGGGTTGTGGGGCGAACTGAGTGTCTCAGGTTCTTTTCCACATTATCCTTTTTTTGAGTACTTTTTGGCATTTCTGAAACAACTGCTGTAGAACAAAGTACAGCATACTGAGAGTGGTTATAAGGAATGAGATGTTATATTTTGTCAGGGGAGTGTCCTGCCTTTGTTGAGATGATCATAGACCGTATTCTCCTTTATTCTGCCAATATGATGAATTGCACTATTTGATTTACAAATGTTAAGTCAGTGATGCTTTCCTTTATAAACCCCACTTGTCATGATGTATTATTCCTCTTGCATATTGTTGGATTTGACTTGCTCAGATTTTAAGAATATTTGCATCTGTGTTCATGAGGGACAGTACTGTGCAGTTTTCTTGTGATACTATTTTCTGGCTTTGGTATAGAATAAATGTTCTTTGGTATAGAACAATGATCCCTCCTCTTTGGGTTTTTAAAATAATTTATGTAAAATAGATTTTGTTTCTTTCTTAAGTGCTTGGTGCAATTCTCCAGTAAGCCATCTGGGTCTGGGACTTTCTCTGTGAGAAGATTTTTAACTTAAATTAAAGTTTGTAATGTTTGTAAAGTAGATATGAGGCTGGGCTCATATCTACAAATAGATTATCTATTTATTATTGAGTGAGATCTGGCACTTTATGTCTTTCAAGGAATGTTCCCATTTAATCAAAATTATTGAACTTCTGTCTACAAAGTTGCTCACAACAGTCTTTAATTGTTCTTTTATTGCCAATAATATTTGTTGTGATACCTTTCTTCTCTCTTATTTCTGATATTGCTAACTTGTTTTTTCTTTCTCCTTTCTAAATTCTGTCTGGCTGGTGGTTTACCGATATAATTCATGCTTTCAATCACCTAGCTTTTAGTTCATTGATCTCAACAATTTTTCTTTTCCTATTTCTTTTCTTTTCTTTTAGAAAGCAGGATTTATTCAGGGTACAGAAAAGCTCCCACAGTGGGAGGGGACCCAAAGAGGTTGCCATCTTTTCCTATTTCACTGATTAACCTTATCATTATTATTTTTTGCTTTTTGCTTCACTTTGAATCTTTCTTCATTTAAGGTGGGTCATTGACTTCAAATTTTTCTAATTTTCTAAGTGATAATCAATGCTACAAATTTCACTCTGAGCTCTGTTTTAGCTGCATGTCACACATTTTGATGTTGTGTTTTTATTTTCATCCTTTTCAGAACACATTCTAGTATTCCTTGCAATTTATTCTTTGACCCACAAGTTATTTAGAAGAATATTATTTCATTTCCAAATAGATATCTTCCAGATATTGATTGCTAATTTAATTTCATTGTGTGCAGAAAACATACCTTGTATGATTTGAATCTTTAATTCATTTTTTGTCTCCAAATAAGATCTTTCCTGGTGATGTTTTTGTGCACTTAAAAAGAATATGGATTCTGCTGTTCAGCAGGTCCTGGAATAACATCATTTGTTCAATGACATTTTGTTACAATGTTGATGAGAATATAAGCTGGTTCCTGCCTGGCAGCCGTCTGTGTGGAGTTAGTATGTTCTCTGCACATGTATGTGGGTTTTTGCTGGGTACTCAATTCTCCACATCCAAAAGTTATGCCTGTTAGGAGAACTGGCATGACTACAGGGTCCCAGCAAAAGTGACAATGGGTGTGTGGGTGTGCCTAGCAATGGGATATTGTCATCTCCAATATAGGTTCCTACCTTATACCCTAAGTTGCCAGGATACTCTACAGACACCCATGACTCTGAACTGGAATAAGTGGCCAGAAAAGGAATGAATGAATGAGTGCATATTACCATTTCATAAAGCATAATGTCTGCCAGAATCATACAGATTCATGACAATAAACAACAGAGGATGAGAGTGAGCTGCCGCATATATGATTGATTGCTTTTGACCTGAGTGGAGATAAGAGGTGCCCCTGATATTTTTTTCTTTACATTCATTCCCTGACTTAATCCACCACTGCTATGACCACTGTCACTCACTGATTCACCATCAATTGGGTAAATAATGATCTTTCTTGTCTTACTAAACATTCTTAAATATATGTAGAGCTCACATTTACTATAATGTTTCATATTAGTAGTGCTTGTGGTCTTTATTTACAAGTTTGGTGATGTTTTTGTTAACAGAAATAAATTTTTAGGACTTAACTCTAATTTATATTCATTAGTCTACGGTAAAATTGATTTTGCTATATGTCATTCTGCTTAAAGTCAAAGTTTCCAAAAGCCAATTGATGACTTAAAGTGAGGACTTATTGTAGTTAAGTAGGGTATTCTGTAAATCTCAAATTAGGTCAAAGGACTTGTAGTCCAAGACATCTATACCCTTACTGGTATTATCTCTACTTGTTCTATCAATTATTAAGACAGTTTGCTGATATTGCTGACTATAATTTTGGATTTGTCTATTTCTTCTTTTAGTCTTATCAGCCTTTGTTCCAGGTATTTTGAAGTTCTTTTACTAGGGACATAAGCATTTATGGTTGTTATGTCTTCTTGATGAATTGACCCCTTTGCCATTATTAACTAATTTTCTTGATCCTCAGTGTTACTATTGACATTGAAAACTACTTTGTCTGATATTGATGGTTCCTACTCCTACTTTCCTCTGATTCCTGTCCATATGGTGCAATCTGTTTTCA
>NW_007069181.1:5718-7834 GCF_000164805.1 Carlito syrichta
AAATACCTGGTGCATAATGAGCTGATAGATGGATTTGACAGTGACAAACTAAATTTATTGTCACTCAAGACATGTTAATTGAACCCTGTTCACGCTAGAAACTATGTTAAACATTTTGAGGATAAAGAGACCTGAGGAGGACCAATCAACTGTTTTGATTTGCTCAGAATTCAGGGGTGCATGGATATAGAAATTTTAGTGCTAAAACTGGAAAAATCCCAGGCAAACTGGGATAGGTTTTTTACTCTGAAACCCTGTAATTAGGAAGCTTGCCTCAAAAAGAAAAAGACAATATATGAATTAAAAGTATATGTCATAATATCAGCTCTTATAAGCTGTTATATAACCAGAAATTGCAGATAGCTATATTTTTTTTTCTGAAAAAGTGGCCACAGTAGATAATGCTACAGTTTTGTTAACATTGACAAATAAAAACAATAATTTTGGCTTTATATTGTTTTCATTCAAAATTTGCAGAACATATGATAATTATGGTACTTTCCTGAGAATTATGAAATGCTGAGTAGCTGAAAAATTTACACTAAGTTCCTCTTATCTGTATTTTCTTGGTGCAGGAAATTATAAACATTAAGATAACTTGAGCCACATCTTTACCGCCAGGTACTTTATGTTTTGTAAAATCAATCCTTATTTAATCCTTCCACTGCTACTGCACATTACACAATAATTAATTTATCCAACAACGTCAGGAAGTAGGCCCTATTTTTATTTTCATTTTACATTTAGAAACACTGAGGTTTAGGAAAGTTATGTAACTTGTCCAAGATGAAAAGTGTAAAGCATAGCCAAAATTTGATCTTGAGTAGTCTAGCTTCAAACTCCAAGTCCTTAACTGTAATGTTACTGCTTCCTTGAAGCAGTACTTGATTTGGTGTCACAGCAATTGTTAACGAATTTAATTGGAATCTAATAATTAACAGGGTCATCTGACCCCAATAGCTAGCACAGCAAGGTAGTTATAGGCTTGAACTAACTTTCCCAATTTTCAGCCTGAGTAACTTTCTATTATACCATAGTATCTCTTGGGAAAAGAGTTTACTTTTTTTTATAATATCAAGCATATTAGTTCATGTAACAGCATATTATTTATTTACTACATTACAAACAAAGTAGTGTTGGGAATCGAGGGGACTTTGGGAATGATCACTTTTTGACGTTTATAATCTAGCCGGGGGAGAAAGTGTTTGTTTTGATTTGTTTTATTTTCAATTCATCATTGTTTGAAAGCTGCAGTAGGTACACATAAGCATCTGTTAAACAAATAAATAAATTAAAGGTTTCCACCCTGGTTGAAGCAGATATGCAAGGTTTAGACCTCTAATGCTTGATGTCCCTGTCTCTTTTATCATCTAGAAGGTAGAGTGACCTAGAATTCTGACCAGTTTGACTTGGAACACTCCCTATAAATTCTAGGGCCACAACATCTATGGTCACATCTGAGTGAAGTAATGGAAAAAGAGGTCACATAATCTGATGGGATTTGAGTTAGGACTTGAAACATAAGTAATAATTCATTGATTCTATACAGTATTTTATTGTGTGTGGATGGTCAGCAATCAAAGCTATTGAATAGAATCAGGACATGTCCATTGAGTAATCATGACAGATAGATGGTGTGAAATTATAGAAGACTTGCACATGACATCACTCCTTATGGATTTCTTGCAAAAGACTAGAGAAGCTAACAACAGTAAATCAGCGGAAGATAGATTCATCCTCAAAACAGGCACATGTGGAAGTTTGTTTCCAAATGGACTTAAATGACCACATTTCAGGTCTTTTCTTCACTCTAGATACTTGGCACAGACAGGGCCCTTGAACTAGGAGGGAAAAAAAGTGAGCTGAATGAGATTTCATTTTTATCTTACTGAATCTGTGATTCATTCAAACTAGTTAGTATAACTAGGTGAGAATCCACTTAAATGTATAAAAAGACAAAATAATACAAAATCGTTATAAATGACATGGCATTTGGTAATATTTTCAGACTTCTACAAGTTGTCAAAAGTAGTAACATGTTGCTAAGACACTTGTATTTTGTCTATGACTTTATTTAAAGTAATGAAGTCTCCATTAAAGATTCTAAAATGAATTC
>NW_007069182.1:0-823 GCF_000164805.1 Carlito syrichta
GGATTGCCGGAGCCCAGCAGGTTGAGGCTGCAGTGGTCGGGAGTGGCCACTGCACTCCAGTCTGGGTGACAGAGAAAGAATCCAACTAAAAAATAAATAAAATAAAATAAAATAAAAGACAGTGTCTCCCTCCAAAGTATATTGCAGAAATCCTTAATACCTACAAAATTGAAGTAAATGTCATGGAGTTGGCAAATATTTTTTCCCATTCTGTGGGTTGTCTCCCTGCTCGCTTGATGGCCTAACATCAAGGATCTATAAGGATCTCAAATGTGCTGAAAAGAAAAAAAAAAAAACAGCCGCATTACAAAGTGGCCATCATCAATAACACAAAAAAATAACAGATGCTGGAGAGGATGTAGTGAAAAGGGAACACTATTGGTGAGAGTGTAAACTAGTATAGCCTCTATGGAAATCACGGTGGCAGTTCCTAAAAGTTCTAAAATTTGATCTTCCATATGATCCCACAATCCCCTTACTGGGAGTATACCTGTAAGAACTCAGGTCACTGTATAAAAAAGATACTTGCATACACATGTTTATTGCAGCATGGTTCACAATAGCAAGAACATGGAACTGTGCTGCCCATTAAAAAGAAGACTAGAAAAAAAATGTGGTGCTTATGCACAATGGAATATTATGCCACCATAAAGAAGAACAAAATCATGAATTTAACAGCAAACTGTATGGAATCAGTTTATAATACTGAAATGATCTCTCTCAGAAACAAAGAGCTGCGTACTAAATGTTCTCACTCACAATGATGTGGCAGAAAGGGGGGGTTGGTAACAGTTAAAGTTATTTTCCTTTTGAAAGGCAAAGG
>NW_007069182.1:2678-3623 GCF_000164805.1 Carlito syrichta
ACTAAGGTTACTGTTTAATAATTCATGAGTATTTTTGACAATTTTGCCTGTTCATAATTCGGAATAAGTAGTAACAGATCATTTTACATCTACGTGGTCTGTTCACTCTAAAAAGTTTTGTACCAGGTCATTTTTGTAGACATCATTGGAAAGTGGTGGAACAACAACAAAAAAAACAAAATCAAAAACAAGGAGCTTCAAGAAAGCCTGAGAATACTCAGCCTGGAAAAAGCCATCAGCATCCTAGAAATTCCTAGCATTGCTGTTTACTGTTTATTTAGTTATTTCTTTGTTTTAGAATTCTCTTTTGAGGAATAAATTACAAGCATTCAAAACAAATTCTGGATTTTCAAAAAACGTGACCAAGAGAGTGTGTACTGGTCTGTGCCCTCAGACACCCCAATGGGACAGATTTTAAGTGATTGGAAAAAATTAAAATTATGTGGTTTAAAATTTAAAAATAATAATAAGTACATTATTAAAAATCAAATTTAAACTCACTACAAGTTAGCAGATAAAATTTGAAAAGGAGCAAAACTATCTGGCAATTAAATTCACCTTGTAGACCTAAAAATAATAACAATAATAAAATAAAATAATCAAAAGTTCTGTATGCAGAGACATTTTAAAATTTATTTCACTACTTTACAAATTATATCCTATAAAATATTAAATGCCACACTCCAGAGGTTTAACTCAGGACTATAAATACCAAACTCCCAATTATAAAAAGCCTCTGAGGTTCTTAAAAACTAAAACATTAAAAAAAAGAAAAAAAACCTCCAAAACAAACACTAACCAGAGGAAAGGTAGACAGACCTATTGGCAGTTGCCACTAAAGGCAAAGCTCCAGCCTCCCTGAAGAGAACTGATAAGATAAACCTGTAAGAGGAATGGTATCAGCTGCTATAAATGCAGTCCAGCTGAACACTTAAGCACAATTAT
>NW_007069182.1:5395-6305 GCF_000164805.1 Carlito syrichta
AGTTGGAGTCTCACTCTGTCACCCTGACTGGAGTTCAGTGGCTGTTCCCGGCCACCAGAGCCTCAACCTGCTGGGCTCTGGTAATCCTTCAGCCTCAATCTTCCAAGTAGCCAGAACAGCAGGCACGTGCTACCACACCCAGCTAATTTTTGATTTATTGTACAGATGAGGTCTCGCCAAGTTGCCCAGGCAGGTCTCTAACCCGCGGGCTCAGGCAATCCGCTCACCTCAGCCTCCCAAGTCACAGGATTACAGGCTGAGCCACCAAGCCCAGCTCTGTTGAATTTTTAAGCTGAATCCTTAATCTTTTGTCATTTGTTGATCAGTCAGCCTCCAGTGTGTGACAGAAGCAGGGCTTGAAGTATCCTCAGGCTTTTAGAGCAGGGCTTGAGAAATTTTGACTTTTTGGACGCTCAGTTTAAAGGGTGTTGTCAAATCTGCAGTGCACTCCCAGTCCTATTCTGCTCTAATGGATTTCAGGAATTATTTTGGCTACTTTGACAGTGGTCAAGGTAAACAAAAGAACAGTAAATGGCCCCCTCCAGAGGGGCTTTAGAGGCTGTCATACCATATTACCTGGCTTTTAAAAATGGGCATTTGAGCAGAGGCAAGATGGCGATGGCATAGGTGAACTGGTGAGATTCTCTGAACATGAGTTCCCAAAAAGGCTATTACTTCTCTTCCCCCATCCCCCAGCCCACCACCAACCATGCTGGTGCCAGGCCCCGGAACTTCAGTCCCATGCAGGGCCAGATATTGCGTCCCCCACCACTGCTGCTGTTCTACTCGTGTGTGGACATCTCTGGTCCCAGCCCCCTCCAGATCCCTCCCCAGCTGCATTGTCTCCAGCCCCAGGCACCCTGCCACTAAGCCGCCGGACACACAGGGAGGCTCTGGGCACCCACCCCTC
>NW_007069183.1:0-755 GCF_000164805.1 Carlito syrichta
CATGGAAGGTCAATTTTTAGAGCTTTTAGGAATCGCCACACTGCTTTCCACAGAGGTTGCACTAGTTTACACTCCCACCAACAGTGTAGAAGTGTTCCCTTTTCACCACACCCTCTCCAGCAGCTGTTATTTTTTGAGTTGTTGATAATTGCCATTCTGACTGGAGTTAGGTGGTATCTCAGTGTGGTTTTGATTTGCATCTCCCTGATGATTAGTGAGGTTGAGCATTTCTTCATGTGTTTGTTGGCTGCTCGAATGTCTTCTTTTGTGAAGTGTCTGTTCATGTCTTTTGCCCATTTTATAATGGGGTTGTTTGTTTTCTTCTTTTCAGTACGCTTCAGTTCCTTGTAGATCCAGGATGTTAAGCCTTTGTCAGACCTAGAGTTGGCAAATACTTTTTCCCAGTCTGTAGGCTGTCTCCCTGCTCTCTTGATGGTTTCTTTGGCTTTGCAGAAGCTTGTCAGTTTAATAAGGTCCCATTTGTCTATCTTCTCTCTTAAGTCCTGTGGGTTTCGGGTTTTGTACAGAAATTGGATGCCAGTTCCGATTTCCATGAGAGTATTTCCTTCCTTTTCTAAGGTTCTTATGGTTTGAGGTTTTACATTTAGGTCTCTGATCCATTTGGAGTTAACCTTTGTGCATGGGGATAGATAGGGGTCCTGTTTCAATCTTCTGCATGTGGTCAGCCAATTTTCCCAGCACCATTTACTGAATAGGTTCTCCTCTCCCCATTGGTACGTGGTGGGGGCTTTGTC
>NW_007069184.1:0-825 GCF_000164805.1 Carlito syrichta
TGACGTGCTCTGGGGAAGTGATTTTGATAAGAGAGTTCACCCCGCTGCAGCCAGGGGGAAGAACGAGGAAAAACATTCCAGAAGCTCTGTCAGCAGGCCACCATCTTGGCCACAGAAAATTTAACCAGACCCACAAAAGTTGAAAAGTCACCGTTTCTGTAGTAGATAAGTCACTTTAATTCAGACTTTATTAACAAGTGACAATTTATTGCTGTGGAATAAACATCCTTTTGACTCATGGAAAAAAGGACACATACAACCTGAAGACAATTTGATTTTTCTTTATTGGATGCTATACTGCACATGATATTTACAGATGTAATTAAACAGAATTTATAAGACTGCTGTGGTGGAACATTTTAAGAAGTTATTCTGAAAGACTCATAATGAAACCATCAATTCATATGTGTTACAATATAATCATTCATTTATAACTTTTCAGCCATTATCCATGATAGTTCATTTCATAAAAACTCCATTTTCAAGAAGAGGTAAAGTCCGAGGAAATACAAAAAAAAATTCAGAAAAATATTTCCACATCTAGTCCGAATCTTCCATAGTTCTGTTAAAGAAATTATAGACAATATCATCTGCATGACTGACTTTCTTTAATATCATATTTAACTTTTAGTATGGAAAAACTCTTCTTTTCTCATATTTCTCAGTATAGGTTAAAATATTTTTCTTATGCTTAAAAATAAATATACATTGCCAGACTCAGTGGCTCAACCTGTAATCCCTTGCCTTTGGGAGGCTGAGGTGAGTGGATTGCCTGAGCCTGCAGGATCGAGACCCGCCTGGGCAACTTGGCGAGACCCTCATCTC
>NW_007069185.1:0-972 GCF_000164805.1 Carlito syrichta
CATTCTGTCACCCAGTCTGGAGTGCAGTGGCCACTCCCGGACACCATAGCCTTGACCTGCTGGGCTCTGGCGATCCTTCCACCTCAGCCTTCCGGGTAGCCAGTATTACAGGAGTGCGCTACCATGCTCGGCTAATTTTTTTTTTTAAATTGTAGAGATGAGGTCTCACCTGCCCAGGCGGGGCTCCAACCTGCGGGCTCAGGCAATCCACTCACCTCAGCCTCTCAAAGGCACGGGATTACAGGCTGAGCCACCAAGCCTGGCTTGTCTTGTTTTTTTGAGTTGGAGTCTCACTCTGTCCCCCAGGTTAGAGTGCTAGGCCACACTCATGGCCACCCCAGCGTCGACCTGTTGGGCTCCAGCAATCAAGAAGTTTATTTGTTAATATGAAGCATTTGGATTCTGTCCATGCTCACAGAGACATGGTGCAGTGAATCTGGCTAGATCCACTGCTGAGAAGAGGGTCCCAGGTTAGGCCACAGCCCCTAGGCCATCTGCATGCTCTCCGTGACCAGTCCAAGATCTGGGACCTTTCATTGAGGCCTTCCTTTCCAGGAATTTTGGTGGGAATGCAGATAACAGAATCGCCGTGGGGGTTATGTTCTCATACCTCCTGTCCACCAGTCTTACTCTTTCCTTCCAGATGTGAGAAAACACTATTTCAGAACAAAATCCAGTAGATTTACCTAACTGGTGAAATAAGAAAGGTCTAGGAAGTTGCAATTCTCTTCATGCCCATCCCTCCTGTTCCTTTTGTTTTAAACAATGGAGCCAAATTTCAAACAAACATGGAAAAGGTGCATAAAAGCTAATGGATTTATTTCAAATGGGCTTCAGGGTCAACTAAACTTGAAGTTGACTCTTAGCCATCTGTTTGTGTGTCTGGAGTTGCACCTGCTTTGAATTAGGATAATTTTAATAATATCCAATCAGACTGAGAGAGTACAAATGGTTTTGTTAATTATATGAAAA
>NW_007069186.1:0-761 GCF_000164805.1 Carlito syrichta
TGTCCAACCAATTCACTTTCAAAGACACCCCATGTAATGGTTTCACCCTTGTGCTACCTCAGTTAAGTATTATGAAATTCTATCAACTTTGCATTTTCCTTCATCTGATTTACAAAAGGTAACTTTCAGACATCAATAAATACTATCTTTGTTTCCACTTTTTAAAAAGATGAATAAGAAGTGTAGAAGTGCCACTTTATTCTAACAAGTTAAAATCTCAACAAAATTAAAAATGAATTCTTCTTAGATCCAGCTCTAAGTCAGATCACAGGGAAAACTAGGGTCCCTGAAATTATACACATATACAGATTTAATACTTGTCTAAGCAGAAACCCACTAGCAAAGACCTCTTTGGGAGCCAGTGCCTGGGTGGCCAGGATGGGAAAATCTGAATCTATTGCTGGAGGCTCCCTGTGGGCAACTCTGTGACTTTAAACACTCCAAGGGAACCAGCCAGAGGGGGCCCCTCACACTTTTGCACTTTTGAGCTCTGGGAACTCTTCCAGGTCTTCACAGTGAATATTGAAGAAAACCCCTCTAGCCTCTGGCAGGCAGAGGGGGGAAAAAGAAATTTTAAAATTCATCAGGGATCTTGTTCTTAAAAAGACCTGTACTGACAAGAAACAATTTTTTTTTTTTTTTTTACCAGGGATTGAACTTCTGGAATTTTATCAAAGCCTAACTGGCCTGAAAGGCAGGGAAGTGCCTGATCTAGCCATCTCTTTTTTTTGAGTTAGAGTCTCACTCTGTTGCCAAGACTG
>NW_007069187.1:0-847 GCF_000164805.1 Carlito syrichta
CACAAGAGATTCAGAGAACCCCCGCAAGACAACAAATGAGAAGACCAACTCCTAGACACATAATAATTCGCCTAAATAAAGTAGGCACAAAAGAAAAAATCCTAAAGGCAGCAAGAGAAAAAGGCCAGATCACCCACCATGGAAGACCAATCAGAATAGCAGCAGATTTATCTGCAGAAACCCTGCAGGCTAGGAGAGCTTGGAGCCCTATCTTCAAAGTCCTAAAGGATAAACAATTTCAACCAAGAATAACCTACCCAGCCAAGCTAAGCTTCATCAGTGAGGGAGAATTAAAATCTTTCCCAGATATCCAATCCCTAAGAACTTATGCAGCCACAAAACCATCTCTACATGAAACACTTAAGAAAGTACTAAACACAGAAGAAAAGGAAAAAAGAACAACGTTCTTCACAAGAGTACAGGGAAAAGAATAAAATATACACGAACCAACCCCAAAAGCAAAAGAAAGACAAAAAGAAAAAAGAAAAAACCAAGTGGAAGAACAATAACTCAATAAGAACTCCATGATAGGGATGAACTCTCACATTTCAATAATTAGTCTGAATGTGAATGGACTAAACGCACCACTGAAAAGACATAGAATGACAAAATGGATAAAATATCACCAGGCAACAATATACTGCCTTCAAGAGACCCATCTCACTAGAAAGGACATACACAGACTCAAAGTAAGAGGATGGGAAACAAATTTTCAGGCGAATGGAACACAAAAGAAAAGGAGGAGTCGCGATCCTAATTTCAGACAAAATACCATTTAAGCTATCAAAATTAAAAAAAGAACAGAGGGCCACTACATAATGATAAAAGGTTCACTCCATCACAAGAA
>NW_007069188.1:0-1319 GCF_000164805.1 Carlito syrichta
GTTATTATATGCTGAATGATTACTGCATGCTATGGCAGCTTCATGGTTTCCACAACAGGGAATCAGGATCATTGGCCCCTGCTTGCTATTTGAATAAGATATGAATAAGACAATAAATCTTGTGGCCACAGTCAATTTTCTTTTTATTTATTTATTTATTTTTATTTTTTTCAATTTTCCTACTATATATTGTAGGCAGCCTAGACTTACCAGAAATCACACTGAGATTTAAATTCTATTTGTTATTGACATTGCTTTTCAGAGTCTTGTAATCTAAATATACTTTCTTAATGCACCAAAGGAAAAAAATACAAATAAGGGGTGAGAATTAACCTCAGAAATCAGTTAAATTCATAAGACTTGTTTTTTAGACAATGGAAATGGAAAGTTGAGAAATCTTTGTTTGATCCTCAAATGTGGCCACTAAGGTTATTTTTGGCTCCCAATCACTCCTTTTCCAAACTAGAAGAACTATTTTGTCCTGAAACATCAAAAATTACTTTAATTCCTTTTAAAGAGCTAAATAGGTACATGTCTAGATGAAAAGTATGCAGAAAACATAGACCATTTATGAAAATAATCATAGAAAATAAGGAAGCATTCCTAAAATAGTAAACTTAGTTCTGTAAATGT
This sequence comes from Carlito syrichta, assembly GCF_000164805.1. Lineage (NCBI taxonomy): Eukaryota > Metazoa > Chordata > Mammalia > Primates > Tarsiidae > Carlito > Carlito syrichta. Next base: position 634 of record NW_007069188.1, read on the forward strand.
ATAAACAGCAAAGGGTACTTCTGTTTCTCGTCATTTCTTTTTCTTATTTAGCCAAAACATTTCTCCACACAAAAAAGATGTTTACTAACATACTTTAAATAATAATTTTAAAAATCACGTAGGCATCCTAATTCAGGGTGAAATAATGTATGCAAACATGACCACAGCTATTGAGATGAAAATAGACAAGTTTTAATGTATCCAGACATATGCTGAATCTAGATATCTTTTGTTGTTTAAAGCAAACACTTATGTATTATTTTTTTTGAGTTGGAGTCTCACTCTGTTGCCCAGACTGGAGTGCAGTTGCCACTCCCGGCCACCATAGCCTCGACCTGCTGGGCTCCGGCGATCCTTCGGCCTCAGCCTTCCGAGTAACTGGAACTACAGGTGCACGCTACCATACCCGGATAAATTTTTGATTTATTGTAGAGATGAGGTCTCACCAAGTTGCCCAGGCGGGTCTCAAACCTGCGAGCTCAGGCAATCCACTCACCTCAGCCTCTCAAGGCACGGGATTACAGACTGAGCCACCGAGCCCGGCTCACTTGTGTATTTTTTAATGAATTTTCTTAGTTCTTATCTTCATGATTAAACAGTATACTACAATTTCACGTTGTCCCAATATTTCTGCTAACTGTGATTTAATTGACCCTCTACCCCAGGTTAAAATGACAGCAGTCATA
>NW_007069189.1:0-834 GCF_000164805.1 Carlito syrichta
CTGTGGGCTGAGCCCAGGAAAACATCTACGATGTCTGCCTCTGGGCTCATTGCATGACATGGAGAAGAGTGTAGGTTTGTTTCTGATCTGAGGTTTAAATGCAGATTCAGTAACTGCCCGCCCACTGGAAGATGGGGGACCAGGGAGGAAGAGGAGCAGTATGCCCCAGAGTGAAACTCCCTAATCCCAGTCCCGGGTGTCTGAGTCATGGCCCAGGGAGGAGGCAGGCACATGAGAAAGCCTCTTCCATATATTTACAAGGAACCGAGAACATTGTCTCCAAGGAAATACTCTTGAGATTCTTTATGGCTTATTAAAAAAGTGGAAAGTATTAAATAGTTTTATCTGAAATCTGAAATACTCCACTAGTAGAATAAATGTTTGTCTTTATTTTTGTGATGTTGAGAAATATTTTTGATTTCCAGTACTTGCTAATCTGTTAGTTCTCCTTAGTACAGGTAATTATATTATAAACTAACAAGGGAAAGTAAACCAACAACGGGGTTTTAATTGCATATAATTACTTGGTGTCCCAAAGTATTTTACAATTGAGAAAATTTGTCTGAAAGTTTTGATATTTAGTGAATAGAATTTAGGGCAATTTCTGTATTTCCCCCAACTGCCTAATAGTCTTTATAACAAGGAAATAGAAGCACAGTGAGAATCCTGAACTGAAACAAAGTTACACATGAGAGTGATTAAATGAGTCTGTTTGTCTTTGATTCAATAGATCCAAACAAAGTTGATCTGATCAACAAGGATCAGTAGAGAGGTGATTGAGATTCTCTTTCTTTGAAGCTGGTAAAGGCAAGGAAATAACACTTGCAACAATGG
>NW_007069190.1:0-708 GCF_000164805.1 Carlito syrichta
CCTTCAGACACATCAGAATACTTCTCCCAGTCACATTTGCACCCCCAGATGAAAATGATATTCCTCTCTCTCAAAGACCCAACATACACACACACACACACACACACACACACACACACACACACACACACACACAGACACACGAGGAAAAACAAAATAACCCCATTGATGAAACAGGGAAATAGCCTGCCCCCAAATGACAGCCATCAAGTACACCTGACTAATGCCATGACATCTGGGCTAACCAAAGCAGACCACGGAAACCCACACACACCTCCTCAGGCCACATGGAATACAAGGAAAAAGTGCCATGATCCTTTGAAGCCTATCAAATGATCTGTGGATTGGAATCAGATTTAGAGGTGACAGGAGAAATGGGAAATGTTCCCAAAGAGATCTACTTCGTTCTTATAGAACAGGGTTAGCAAACCATGCCCTGCAGGTTGGCTGACTGTTTTTATGAGTGAAGACTTTGGGTTTTTTTTTTTAGAGACAGGGTCTCACTGTCACCCAGGCTGGAGTGCAGTGGCACGATCATGGCTCACTGCAGACTTGAATTCCTGGGTTCAAGTGATCCCCCTTTCCTCCCAAAGTCCTGGGGTTGCAGGTGTGAGCCACCATGCCCAACAATGAGTAAGTTTTACTGGAACACAGCCATGCTTGCTCACTGACATATGGTCTGGTCTGTTTCACATAACGGCTGCAGGG
>NW_007069191.1:0-793 GCF_000164805.1 Carlito syrichta
ATATCTCACTACCTACCTAGAGAGCTGGCTATTCAGCTGACTTAACTAGCTGTTTTAACTAGCTGGCCTGATTTCTAGCCAGTTGAATTAACTAGCTTGCAACATAGCTAGCCAGCTGGCTATCCAGTTGAATTAACTAGGTGACTTATCTAGCCATCCAGTTGTCTAACCAGCTGACTTAACTAGGAATCTACCTAGCTATGCATCTAGCTACTCAGCTGACTTAACTATGTCACTTAACTATCTAGCCAGCTGGCTGGACAGCTGACATAACTAGCTAGCTGCATAGCTAGCCAACTGTCTAGCCAGATGAAATAATTGTCTAGTTATGCAGCTAGCCAGCAGGCTAGCCAGCTGATTTAACTAGGTGACTTAAGGAAGTAGCCAGCTGACTAGCCAGCAGACTTAACTAGCTAGCTACCTAGCTAGACAGCTGGACAGCCAGCTGACTTATTGATCTGACATAACTAGACTCCGGATTGCTAGCCAGTTGACATAACTAGCTACCTACCTACATATCCCACTGGCTTGCCAGCTGTCTTAACGACATAACTACCTAGCTAACCTGTTGGCCAGCGAGCTGACTTAACTAGGTGACTTAACTAGCTAGCCAGCTGGTTAGCCCGCTGACTTAAAGCTAAACATCCTGCTTGGCAGCTGGTGAGCCGCTGACTTAATTAACTGACTTTACCTAGGCCAGCTGACTTAACTAGCTGGCTTACAAGCTAGCTATCTAGGTATCCAGCTGTCTTAAATAGCTGATTTAACTATCTAGCTACCTAGCTAGCTATCG
>NW_007069192.1:0-846 GCF_000164805.1 Carlito syrichta
CTTCATCTTCTTCTTTCTGACCTGTCTTTTTCCTCCCATGTATTTAAAACGCTTTTCACTTTTTGTAAAATTATGTACTCAAAAGTGAACAATTTAAACCTGAATCCTAAAGTGAACAAACACTGTTTAGCAGATTCGTGCTCTCCAACAGTACATTGAAGGAGTTTATGAAATGTGCCTTTCGGTGTGGAAGAGAGAGGCTCAAAGGTAGAAGTCACATAACCACTGTCCTATGCAGTGGGCCATGACTTGACTAGGAGGATGTGGATCGAGTGAAGGGTTACCATTTCAGCATCTCTTTCATCAGGATGCCTTGCTGTTAATGGTGATTTCATTCCTTGCCTTTTGTCTTGGTGTTGGCACCGGGAGCGCATCTCCAACCGTGCTTTGTAACGTTTAGTAGCCTTAACAAATCCTCCTTGCTCCTGTGGAAAGCTTCCTCATGTTGTTATTCAGAGGAACTGAACCAGTCAGTGGGACTGTGTTGCCTCATAGCACCCAGCTCAATTTTGGTTAAAAAGAGGAAAGATAGTAGTGAATTGAAGAAAAGGGAACACATGACAAGGTATATTCTCATAAAATCAAGTCTGCAGCCATTCAGGGGAGTAGAAGAGAGGACAGGGACAGAAACAAAGAGTAGATTGCCCATTATGCCTTTGCTTCTAAAGTTAAGATGCTGGAATCTAGCATCCATTGGCTGTGGAAGAAAAACTTGACCAATCACAGGTCCCAGTTATGAGTATGCTGTAGGAGGATAAAGAAGACTGTTTTCTGATGCTTTAGAATCAGCTTATGAGCTACTTGGCTTTAGCCAAAAGACTTGTCAGTCTTAGATGGAACACTGAA
>NW_007069193.1:0-806 GCF_000164805.1 Carlito syrichta
TTCGACCTCCTGGGCTCAGGCACTCCTCTGTCCTAGGCCTCCAAAAGTGCAGGGATGACAGGCTGAGCCACGGCACTCGGCCTTTATCTCATCTTTATGTCCATAGGTACATAGTGTTTAGCTCTCTCATATAAGTGAGAGAATGTGGTATTTGGTTTTCTTCTGCATTAACTTGCTTAGGATTGCGGCATCCGGCTGCATCCACGTTGTTGCGAGAGACGTGACTTGATTCTTTATGGCTGTGTAGCATTCCATGGTGTATTTGTGTTATGTTTTCTCTGATGCGATCCGTTGCTGATGAGCACCTAGATTGATTTCATGTGTTTTCTACTGTGAATACTGCCACCACATACGTTTGTGTGGCAGGTATCTTTTGGTGAAAGGATTTACGTTTCATAGGATGTATGCCCAGTATTGGTATTGCTGGGTTGCGTGGTGAATCTATTTTTAAATCTTTCAGCAAACTCCAAAACTGCTTTGCAAAGGACTGAACTAGCTTTCGTTCTGACCAACAGTGTGTGAGTGATACTTTTCTGCACAACCTCATCAACATCTGACATTTTTTGACTTATTGACAATAGCCGTCTTACTGGTGAGAGATGATATCTCATTGGGAATTTGGTCTGCATTTCTCTGATGATTATCGATGTTAAATATTCTTTTCATTTGTTTGCTAGCTGCTTGTTTCATATTTTAAAATGTCTGTCGATGTTCTTAGCTCACTTTTTTAATGAGGTTGATTTTTTTCTTTTTGGGATTTTTAAGTTTCTTACTGACTCTGATATTATGGCTTTGTCGGATGCATG
>NW_007069194.1:0-817 GCF_000164805.1 Carlito syrichta
GATTCAGTGTGTGTGTGTGTGTGTGTGTGTGTGTGTGTGTGTGTGTGTGTGTATGCACATATATAAATATATTTCACATATATCACTGTGAAATGCATTGTGTCACAGTCAAAAAGGATTTGAAAAACATACCACTAGACAGATGTATATATATATATATAAAACTTAAAAAAAATATAACTTTATATATAAAAAGTTATAACTTTATATATATAACTTTTTAAATAGCAGAGGAGAAAAGTTGAATGAGAAAATAGTTTAAATATAAGAGAGATCAAGAAAGGAGAAAAAAAGAACACAAAAAAATGACTTTTCCTGGTTTCTGTCTCCCTGTCTAGTGGCCTGAAATTTTTCTCAAGGTGAATAAGGCGATCACAGGGCTCAATATGTTTCTTTGAAGTCTCAAGAACCACTGTCCTTTTCCTTAATGTCTAATGTCTTAAAAGCTACTGATTTATATATTCTGCCTGGCTTTTAGTTGTTTCAGGTGGAAGGGTCAGTATAGTCTATGTTACTCCATTTTGGCCTGGAGTAGAAGTCTTAGTCCAAGATAGTTTACCCATTTGTTCTACCAAGCATTCATGGGACAAATAGTAAAAAATAATAACAAAAATTCCAGTTTACACAAATTCTCCCAGACAAGATGAAAAGAAAGTATCTCCCTATCCATTTTCTGGGGCCAGCATAACTTGACCCTAAATCCTGAAGAGGACAGAATTTAGGAAAACCAGTCTAATTTAGGACACAGATGTGAAAATCTTAGATATGGCCAGGCTCGGTGGCTCAATCTGTAATCTCAGCACTTTGGGAGGCCGAG
>NW_007069195.1:0-1059 GCF_000164805.1 Carlito syrichta
AGAAATTCAGGTTTTGCTTCCAGGATCTATAACCTGTTCCATTAGACTATATGCCTGTGCTTGTACCAATACCAGGCTGTTTTGAATATTGTAGACCTATAGTAAAATTTAAAGTCTGGAAGTGTGACACCTCCCACTTTGTTTCTTTTGCTAATGATTGTCTTGGCTATTCATGGTCATGTATGTTTTCATATGTATTTCTGTATTGCCATTTCCAGGTCTTAGAAAAATGACGTTGGTAATTTAGTGGGTATTACATTGAATCTGTAGATTGCCATCTTAACAATATTGATTCTTAACAATATTGATTATTCCTATTCATAAACATGGAATATTTTTCCATTTGTTTGTGTCTTCTTGGTTTTCTCTGAGTAGTGTTTTGTAGTTTTCATTGTAAAAGTCTTTCACTTCTTTGATTAGGAAGATGTTCAAGTATTTCTTTTCTTTTTTTTTTTTTGGTAGTGACTATGAATGGGATTGTGCCTTTTATTTGGTTCTCTGCCTGTTTGTCGTTGGTTTATATGAATACAAGAATCTTTTGCACATTGATTTTGTACCCAGAGACTGCTAAAGACCTTTATCAGTGCAAGGAGGTTTTTGACAGATTCTCATAGATTTTGAGGTAGAGGATCATATTGTTAGCAAAGAGAGATAACAACTTCCTCTTTTCCTATTTGGATAACCCTGATTTCTTTCTCTTGACTAATTGCTCTAGCTAGAACTCCCAACACTATGTTGAACAGGATGGGTGAAAGTGCACAGTCTTGCCTTGTTTCAGTTCTCAGGGGAAACACTTCCAATTTCTGTCTGTTTAGCAATATGTTAGTTGTGGGTTTATATCATAGATGGCTCTATTTTAAGGTGTGTTCCATCTGTGCCTAGGTGTTCAAGGATTTTTATCATGGGGGGATGATGAATTTTATAAAAAGCTTTTTCTGTATCTAATGATATGATCATGTGGTTCTTTTTTTTGTTATTTTTGAGTTGGAGTCTCACTCTGTCACCCAGACTGGAGTACAGTGGCCGCTCCTGGCCACTGCAGCCTCAACGTGCTGGGCT
>NW_007069196.1:0-1974 GCF_000164805.1 Carlito syrichta
ATGTGTTCAGTTAATGTAAGCCTGGAATTTTAGACAGAAGCATGTCAGATAATAGCTGATGATATTTTATAACATCCCTTTCTTTTAGGAATATGACCTACTATTTTAGGATTAAAATCTTAACTTTTAGAGATTATATATAGGAAACTGACATGTCATAATGAAAAATGAGTTAGTGAATAAATAATTGGGGGAAAAAGATTCATTTTAGAAATCCCTTACAAGCAATGCTTTTTCAGTATTATAGAAAAAAAATAGTAATTAGGGAGAAAAATAACAAGCTTATCTGCAGAAACTGTATGTCCAAACTCATACACCATAAGACTTCCAGAAGTGCCTTAAAATGTATTTCCTGAAGTCTGTAATTTATTATATGGGGGTGCCAAAAAATGTGTACACATTTTGAGAGACGTTATCTATATATTACTTTCTGATGTTAAATTAAATTATGGTAGCATCGTGTAGCATGCTGTTTGCTCAACTGTGATTTCTCCATTTTCTGCCCGTTGTGTGGTGACGCTAGCATTCATTTGATTAATGCCACCTTTTGAGCAAATGCCATACCTACAATGTGTATACATTTTGGGGGACACCCCCATATAGTGTTTTGTTTCATAATTTAAAGATTTATATCTTTTTTTTCTTGAGTTGGAGTCTCACTCTGTCGCCCAGACTGGAGTGCAGTGGCCGATCCCGGCCACCGCAACCTCGACCTGCTGGGCTCTGCCGATCCTTCTGCCTCAGCCTTCCAAGTAGCTGGAACTACAGGCTTGCGCTACCACGCCCAGTTAATTTTTGATTTATTGTAGAGATGAGGTCTCACCAAGTTGCCCAGGCGGGTCTCAAACCCGCAGGCTCAGGCAATCCACTCACCTCAGCCTCCCAAATGCGTGGGATTACAGGCTGAGCCATATATATATTATGTTGGAGTCTCACTCTGTTGCCCAGGCTGGAGGGCAGTTGCACACTCACGGCCACAACAGTCTCCACCTACTGGGCTCAAGCACTCCTGCCTCACCCTTCCAGAATATATTTTTGAAATATAATAACTACTGAATTTTTTCTGTTCCTGTAGTGAGATAAATAGCTAGCCTTTCTAATAATATACAATGCATAAATTATACATGATCTTTTAATTTTTTTAGCCTTTCTAATAATATACAATGCTTAAATTATACAAGATCTTTTAATTTTTTTATTTAACCATAGTCCATCAAACATAATTCTGGGTTTACCATTTTACTTGCTCATGGGGATACACAAATAATAGAACAGGATCCTTCTTGACGAGCTTGTGCTTATGGAGAAGACAAATGAGTAAACAGATGGATACAAATGTAATTGAAAATAGCTTATTTTTAATTTTGTTTATAGAAAGAAGAGTGACTAAGAAGATATAGTAGACATTATTACAGGCTAAAATAAAAATATTAAAATATAATGTAAAAATATATTGAAACCCAAGTTCTAGATCATAAGAAAAAACTAAGGTCTTAATTTTTTTAGTAATTAGATTATTTAATTTTTATCTTTGAATATAAAGGAGGTAGGATGCCAAAACCAAAAAACAACCCAGGATTTATTTATAAAAAATTGTGTATTTATTCTTACATGTTTAAACTTCAATCACCTTCAGAGTACTCTCTGTTTGATGCAATATACCTATTGAGACATTTTTCCACTGCTCAAAACAGTTTTTGAACTCTTCGATGCCTTTTAGTGTTTCTGTCATTTTTTGTTTCATCTCTTCCACATCAGTAAAAGACTTCCCTTCGAGAACTTTTTCATCTGGGGAAACAATAAAGTTGCTGAGGGTGAGACCAAGTGAATGAGGAGGGGGGGCATGAGGGACATGTCACTTTGGGTCAAAAACTGCAGAACACTCAGTGCGCTGTGGGCAGCTGCGCTTGCAAATCACCCATTATGAAATGGGCAAACTCGTTGAAAGAACCTCAGCAACAAAAAAAATCACTG
>NW_007069197.1:0-707 GCF_000164805.1 Carlito syrichta
GGATGTGGGTTTCTCATAGATGGCTTTTATTATTTTGAGGTATGTTCCCCGTATGCCTAGATGTTCAAGGGTTTTTATCAAGAAGGGGTGCTGGATTTGATCAAAAGCTTTTTCTGCATCTAATGATATGATCATGTGGTTTTTGTTTTGACATCTGTTGATGTATTTAATTACATTTATGGTTTTACGAATGTTAAACCAGCCTTGCATGCCAGGAATGAAGCCTACTTGGTCATGGTGGATGATTTTTGAGATGCATTGCTGAATCCGGTTTGCTAGGATTTTGTTGAGAATTTTAGCATCTATGTTCATCAAAGATATTGGCCTGTAGTTCTCTTTCTTTGTTGGATCTTTACCTGGCTTGGGTATTAATGTGATGTTGGCTTCATAAAATGATTTGGGGAGAGTTCCATCTTTTTCAATTGCCTGGAATACCTTCAGTAGGATTGGTATCAGCTCCTCCTTGAATGTCTTGTAGAATTCTGCTGGAAAGCCATCAGGACCAGGGCTTTTTTTTGTAGGAAGCTTTCTTATTACGTAGTCAATTTCTTTGATTGTTATTGGTCTATTTAGGGTCTTAATTTCTTCTTGTTCCAACCTAGGTAGGTTGTGTGATGTCAGAAAGTCCTTCCATTTCCTTATGGTTTTCAAGTTTGTTTCCATACAAGTGTACGTAGTAGTCTCTAATGATCTTTTGTATTTCTTCA
>NW_007069198.1:0-852 GCF_000164805.1 Carlito syrichta
CATGCCTTCTTAGGGAGTGGCAAGGCCACTGTAGGGGATGGAGTTCCAGCAAGAGCCTCCTGCTCATTTATCTGTAGAGTGCTGACAGCCAGGGGTGTGTCTACCAGCTCTCTGCCAGCACATGGCTTTGTGGGAAGGTTGACCCCTCCCTGGGACTGGTTTCTGGCATGGACTGTATTGACAATGTCTGTGCAGACCACCATGAACTGTGAGGTGAAGAGCTATGGTGTGGGACAACCAGGCCCCATTCCATCTCCCTTTACACTAGGTCACATCTGAGATAAAGCAGTCATGAGGGGCACCAGGAGACTCTGGCTTGTTGGGGATTTTTCAGATTTTGGTACTGAAAGTTCTGAGCCCTCAAACTCCTCCATCCCAGCAAGTCAGGGCCGCTAGTCACCCTTTGCATTCCAGTCAGTGTGAACTAAGTTCTTATTGTGTTCCCAAAGAAGTGTCCTTTGCTCGTTTGGTTGGCTGCAACCTAATGCTCAGGAGATAACTAAGCCACTTATCTCCCATACATTAATGTCACTTTAGACAGAACTCTAGCTTTGAGTCAGGGGTAGAGGACTCTGCCCAGCAGGAGGTTTTTCAGGCCCAGGTACAAGCATCTGCTATAGGAAGAAACCCCCATATGGGTTCATTGAGGCAGGAAGGGCAGAGAAGTTTGCTGTGGGCTGAGCCCAGGAAAACATCTACGATGTCTGCCTCTGGGCTCATTGCATGACATGGAGAAGAGTGTAGGTTTGTTTTTGATTTGAGGTTTAAATGCAGATTCAGTAACTGCCCGCCCATTGGAAGATGGGGGACCAGGGAGGAAGAGGAGCAGTATGCCCCAGAGTGAAACTCCCT
>NW_007069199.1:0-1756 GCF_000164805.1 Carlito syrichta
CTAGTTACTTATATCTGCAAGTTGGCAGACTTATAAATATGACCTGATTAAAAATAAAGAAACAAAGACAACTTTTAGCAAGTCTATTTAGATATAGCTAAGTTCTACTGTAAATTTGTATTCAGTAAGATATTTCCAGACATCACTATGATAAAAGACAGCAAAACCCAATGTTATTTCACTGTCAATTGAAAGGCAGATGATGCTAATTGATCACAACTTTATTTCTCATAGAAACTGGACATGATCTTTCAATTATTTTTTAGGTAACATTCCAGGTAGTTATTACTAAAGCTGAGTAATTAAACAATTGAGATAAAATCTAGTTGCCATTAACTCAGCACAATTTCTCAGCTTGATCAATTTCCATGTCCCATTAATACCAAAAACTTGAGATTATGCTACTATAGGAAAAGAACCCAAAACGTGAATTTTTAAAAAAAGATAATATTAATTTTTTTTTGAGTTGGAGTCTCACTGTGTCACCCAGAATGGAGTGCAGTGGCCGCTCCCGGCCACCGCAGCCTTGACCTGCTGGGCTCCAGCGATCCTTCCACCTCAGCCTTCCAAGTAGCTGGAACTACAGGCTTGCACTCCCATGCCCGGCTAATTTTTGATTCAGTATGCACTTACTCTAAGTATAGTGAGTAGCTCTTTTAAATGCATTATCTCTATCATTCCCCTGAGCAGACACACTTATTAATGCAACAAAAGTATCATGCCTACAGCATAAGTACTTCTAATCCTGTTTTACAAATGACAGAATTGAAAATCAGATTGTTAAAATGAGTTGCTCAAGACTACAGAAATTATTATTACCACTAAGAGTAAAGGTAAGGAAAAATAGAAGTAATGGCAAAGAGACATACACCATGATCCCATCAACTATATCTTTCTACCCAGCCACCATCCTCACCCACTACACCAGTATCCACTAACACACGATTTCACAAGATCTTATTTTTATACTCCAAATGGCATTTCTTTACAATAATACTTCTCAAACCCAACCTAATTAATTCTCTAGACTGGTTCTCAAAATCTCCTGTTCATGAGAGAATCCATTGCCCACTTCATCTCCAGGGTTTGTGTTTCCTTATCAGTTTCCCTATCTTCTATCCATATTTCAATAAATGTTTTCGCTTTACTTGTCTAGTTTCTTAAGGTTATTAAAGTGGAGCTGATGTTTATAACTGCCATAGGACAAACATCTTAGAATTTTCTTTCTTTTTCTTTTATTTTTTATTTATTTATTTATTTTTGAGTTGGCGTCTCATTCCATCACCCAGGCTGAAGTGCAGTGGCATGCTCCCAGCGCCCCCAGAGTTGACCAACTGGGCTCCAGCAATCCTTCCGCCTCAGCCTTCCAAGTAGCTGAAACTACAGGTGTGCACGACCACGCCTAGCTAATTTTTTTCATTTATTGTAAATACAAGGTCTCACCAAGTTGCCCAGGCTGGTCTCGAACCCTCAGGCTCAGGCAATCTACTCGCTTTGGCCTCCCAAAGTGCTGGTATTACAGATTGAGCCACTGAGCCCGGCCCACCTTAGAATTTTCAAAATAAAATGTGCATGCCCAAAATGAATGGACATATGTAAACATCAAAGCCCTAGACAGCAAAAATATTTTCCTTTGTATTTTGAAATACATGCCATATACCTTGGTTTAAGGACACTGAATTTCTGTAAGCACTGAAAAAAGTAAAGTTTATAGTAGGCCTTTAATAGAAAGTTAAGACATAAGTTTTATTGTGTG
>NW_007069200.1:0-1843 GCF_000164805.1 Carlito syrichta
CTGGAAGCCAAGTGAATTGGTGATGATGTATCATCATTTATAAACAAGCACATTCCTTACATGAATGGGAAGGTGTTTCCGTGGTGAACAAAGAGTCAAATCCTCCTTTGAGGTGTTTTTTTAAAGCATTCAAAAGAATGGAGATCTGGTGGGAACAATGAGAATCTTTAAAGTTTCTGTCTCTAGCCCTGTGAGGGAAAGTAGAGGAAGATGCAATAAACGTCAGCAAGAGAAGACTAATGACCTGAAGTACTTTGAATGTGGTTGACTGCCGGTCTTTCGGGCCACAGAACGGTTGGAAGTTTGCTGTTGTTCTGAGTTTCCTCTTTAAGATCGGGGGTAAATTATTTCTTGGGAAGCTACTTCTCACTGTAAGCTCTTTCGATATCTGTGCTGATAATCTAATCTGAATATATTGGGCTTTATTGAGACCTTCCCTTTGAAATGGATTTGCTATCTATTTATTATTAAACTACTATTTGTTTATGTAGAATTTAAAGTGCCTTATCCTTTATGTAGACCTTGACGTTTTAAACGTGAAGTAGAATTGTTTTATCAATTGTGAAAATATTTGTTCTCTGAAAGCTGATTTTAAACAGTAAGGTAGGATGACTCTTGAAATAAATAAAACTCATAGCAGAACTTATATAATGGGATAAATCTGAGATAAGAACAGTGAGCGGTGTTTTTTATAAAATATACCCCAAAGCTAATGCTTTGTAAATACTACCATTTTTTTTAATGACTATAGTGTAACTACATTCCGGATGAAATAAATTTATTTTTTGACTAATGGGATTATAGAACAAAAATAACGTTCTGTGAGATAAAGTTCTATAAAAATAAAGTAAAATATGATATGAAATTCAACTTCACTAAATGTCACTGAACACTAGCAAATGTATTTGCAATGTGGGCTCTTTTTTATCAACCAGAGACCCCCTTTTTTCTAAGCATCTTTTTTTTTCTGTTTTGAGTTCATGTATGGTCTTAGATTGGTAGTGGAGAAATTCTTAAATAGGGCATGGAATTGGAATGCCATATAGGATAATTTCTGTAGAAGTTACCCAGCAGGTTATCCAGTTAAACCACTCATGTTTCTTTCTTTTTTATTTATTTATTTATTGAGTTGAAGTGTCACTGTGTCACCCAGGCTGGAGTACAGCGGCCTGCCCACAGCTACTGCAGCCTCAACCTCCTGTGTTCACATGATCCTTCCACTTCAACCTCCCAAGTAGCTGGACCTACAGGTGTGTGCCACCATGCCTGGCTAGTTTTTGGATTTTATTGTAGAGATGAGGTCTCGTCATGTTGCCCAATCTGGTCTCAAACCCATGGGCTCAGGTTATCCTCTCACCTCCACTTCCCAAACTGCTGCAATTACAGGCCTGAGTCACTATGCCCAGCCCGTTCATGTTTCTATCGCTATGATTTTAATTCTAAGTGGAGGTGAGGGTTTGGTAAAGCTTCCCTACATTATTGGACTGTGCATTTTATTCTTTTTCCAAAGTAGGTAAGACTGTAGGAGAGGGTGTTCCTAGTGGTTCTCAACCCTGGAGCCTCATTAGCATTAACAGAGAGCACTTAAACCTTCCCATGCCTAAGCTGCATCCCAACCAATGAAGTGGGAATGGTGGGGACTCGAGCATCTGTACCCCCGCATTGCATGGGCTGCCCCCATGATTCTGCTTGGGTACCAGAATTGAGAACCATTTTACTAGATTCAACTATCGCAAGAAACTTTGGGCTGCTGTAAGAAAACATGCAGATTATTGAATCAAGGTGGCCCTGTGACAATATGATTGGTTCCCACCTGAATGTCAGATGTCCTGGAGCACAGAGA
>NW_007069201.1:0-771 GCF_000164805.1 Carlito syrichta
GAAATCCAAAGTTGGTATAGTGAAAATAAGTAAAGAAGTCTTTTTATCTCAGTGAAGTGTTCTAATGCTTTCAAATATATCTTCCACGTTATTTCCCATAATTTAAAAGAAGGCCAATCCAGTGGTGCTTTCTCATTTTTCTTTCTTGCTGTTCCTCCATATTTCTTCAAACCACAGTGGGTCGAAGCTCCCATTGTCAAGTGATTCGAGCCTCTGTACTGATTAATCAACCTACATAGAAATTTAAACGTCTACTGAAGTTCTATTGCAGAATACTATAAGATAATAATGGAGACACTTGAACTTGAATATGTTGCATCCTTTGTTCTTGTGCCAGCTTGAGCTCCATTGAGCTCTTTGATACACAGTACACAGAAGAGGGTGTAAGATCTAGGCAATAAGCCTGATCCAGTGAAGTCTGCTCTTGAGAGCAGTGCCCAGGAAAGGAGGGACCTGGAGCCATACCAGACTGACAGTCAGTCACCAAAGTGTCATAGAGCAAGTGCTGAGAAAGGGCCACGACCAGAAAGGGAAGCAGGAGGTTGTTACTGAAGAATGCAACTTCTGATAACTTCAAATCTCCAATTGTTATCAGAATTGGAGTTTGTAGATCACACACAAATATAATATTAGAAAAGAGCAGTGAGCAGAACGAAATGAAGAGGTCAAGCTACTTGTGGACTGGAGATAAGTTCATCAATTTGTTGTGTTCAATCAGTTGTGTCAGGCCAAGGTGCAAGGTACAGTGAAGTTTGAACAGCTATTTACTGA
>NW_007069201.1:2838-3785 GCF_000164805.1 Carlito syrichta
AAAAAAAAAAAAAAAAATTAAGGCTCTATGATTGTAAAAGTAGAGAATATAATTAAGAAACACATATCCCTTTATTAATGAATATAGAAAAGGCCAAAATGCAATCAATTGCTAATTCTAACAATATGCAAAAATGTATTGTTGAATTTAACTTGCTTTTTGCTATGTTTGTTATGCCTGTGTTCATCAGTGATATTGGGCTGTGTTTTTTTTTTGTTGTGTTCTTTCTTTGTGTGTGTGTGTCTTGTCTTTCTGTTAGAGTAATTCTGGCCTCATGTAGTCACTTGGAAATTATTCCCTCCTCTTCCATTTTTGTGAAGAGTTTGAATTAAACTGATATTAGCTTTTTAGCTACTTGAAAAAATTCAGCTGTGAAGACATCAGGTTTTGGGTTTCTCGCTCTCTCTTTCTCTTACTTTTGAGTTGGGGTCCCAATCTGTTGCAGATTGGAGTGTAGTCTGCTGACCATCCTTCTGCTTTGGATCTTTCTGCTTTATTTTGCACAAAACAATTTGTTGAGTAAATGAATGAGTGAATGATGAGTCTTCACTCTTTAAGGGAAATTTAGTGATGGCTGCTTACCTAGAGAGGTTACAGTCATGAAAATGGATTAGATAATTGCCTGTCCACAGGAAGTCATGAGGGAAGACTTGGGAACCAAGCTGCTGTCTAATATTTCTGTAAAGGCTTGTGGCAAAGGCCAGTCTGCCCAAAAGGGTGTGTAATGCTGAGTCTTTTTTCTAAGACCATGACTGAGAAGTGAAGATGAGACAAGTTACTTTTGATTTTTTTATTAATCAATATTTTTTATTATGGTTTTGTGGGGTACAGTTAAGGGTTAGGTGTACAATTACGTTTCATTCAGGCACCCCGTTGATAAGAGGTGTTTTCCCATCCCCAGACAGATATTTGCTACTGTTAATCCCATCCCCTGCACCCCCATAGTT
>NW_007069202.1:0-682 GCF_000164805.1 Carlito syrichta
CCTGTTCTGGTCATGGCCCTTACTCGGAACTTGCTCCATGACACCTTGGTGACTGACTGTCAGTCTTGTATGGCTCCAGTTCCCTGGTATGGCTCCAGGTCATTTTATGTCTCCTTTTATTTTTGTGGTGTTTTCTCCCAACCCACTGGCTCTGTTAAAATTTCTGCCTTTTGTTGTTAAGGTTGTGGATAAATTGTCTACTCCATATAAAAGTGTTACCGGTTATCTTAAATTCTTTCTGGTGACCACTCCCCCTCCCTTCCTTAGCCTATATTCTCCTTCGTAAATTTTGAAGGGACTCATTCTAATCCACCTGTAAAAAAACGGAAAAATGTCTCTTACATGCTCTTAAATGTTTCTTAGTCTTTTACTAACTCAGTATAAGTTAATGCTAGCCTTGAAAAAAAATAATTTTATAATCTTTCTCTGACAGCTAACAAAATAAATAGGCTGTTGTCATTTTCAAATGCTAAAAGCCAAGTTAGTTAAAAATAAGTCCCTTCCTAAAGGTTTAGGCCTTGCCTAAAATCATAATCAACTACTTGTCCCTGTAAAAATGCTTGAATTTCTCTTAAAGTCTTTCTAATATATGCTGACTCCCTACTTTATATTATAATGCTAAAAACAGTAATAGTTGCATTTTTGGCTATACTCATTTAATTGTCCACGTTCTTATGACTAA
>NW_007069203.1:0-5462 GCF_000164805.1 Carlito syrichta
TTACATACCATTTACACATATTAATTATTATACATAGTCTAGAGATATTTAAGTTATTTGGAAGGACATGCATAGACTATAAACAGATAGTACACCATTTTATGTAAAGGAATTGAGCATCCTTGAAATTTGGTATTCATGGAAGTGTCCTTTAACCGGCCTCCCATGAATATTCAGGGACAACTGTTCATGTACACATTGTCTACTTCTTTTGTGTCTTGACAGATTGTCTCTTTCAAGGAAGTGGTTCATTTCGTCTAGGTTATCAAATGTGTGGACATAACATTGTCTGTAGTTTGCCCTCATTATCCTTTTAAGGTATACGAAATTTGTAGTGATATGCCCTCTTTTATTTTTTAGAACAAATTGTGTTCTACTTGTTAGTTACTTGGGTAAACCCTTGTTGATTTTACTGATCTTCTTAAAGAAGTTTTTTGTTGTTGAATTATTTCTTTTTTTTTTTCCTGTTTTCAATTTTAATTATTTTGGCTCTAATTCTAATTATTCATTTTATTATTCCTACTTTGGATATATATATTTTTTTGAGTTGGAGTTGCCCAGACTGGAGTGCAGTGGCCGCTCTCGGCCACTGCAGCCTCGACCTGCTGGGCTCCGGCGATCCTTCCACCTCAGCCTTCCGAGTAGCCGGAGTTACAGGCATGCGCTACCACACCTGTCTGATTTTTTTTTTTATTTATTGTAGAGATGAGGTCTCACTGCCCAGGCGGGTCTCGAACCCGCGGGCTCAGGCAATTCACTTACCTCAGCCTCCTAAAGGCACGGGATTACAGGGTGAGCCACCGAGACCAGCTTGTTTGTTTTCAGTTTCCTAAGTTGGAAGTGCAGATGATTAGTTTTAGATTTTGTTCTGTAGTATATACACTCAATGCTACACATCTCACTCTACACACTGCTTTCAATATATTTACCAAATTTTTATAACTTGTGTTTCATTTTATTTAGTTCAAAATATTTTAGCTGGACTAGGTGGCTCAGCCTGTAATCCCGCTCTTTGGGAGGCCGAGGTGAGTGGATTGCCTGAGTCCACGTGTTCGAGACCCGCCTGGGCAAATTGGCAAGACCTCATCTCTACAGTAAATCAAAATATTAGCCGGGCATGGTAGTGCACGCCTGCAGTTCCAGCTACTTGGAAGGCTGAGGTGGAAGGATCACTGGAGCCCAGCAGGTTGAGGCTTCAGTGACTGAAAGCGTCTACTGCACTCCAGTCTGTGCAACAGTGAGACTCCAACTAAAATAATAATAACATTTAAAAATTTCCCTTGTGTTTTCTTTTTTGACTCCTGTGTAATTTTTACATGTGCTCTTTAGGCTCCAATATATTATGATTTTTCTAAAGATATCTGTTTGTTATTCATTTCTAGTGTAATTTTATTTTTGTCTACAAGGAGATAGTGTGTGATGCTTTCTCTTTTAAAATTATTAAGGCATGTTTTATGTCCCAGATTGTGTTTTATTTAGAGACTGTTCCATAAAAAACTGAGAAAAATGTATATTCTGCTTTTGTTTGTTAAAGTCAATTAAATCCAACTGACTGATTGTTCTATTGGGTTCTACAATGTTCTTGATTTTTATTGCCTCGATCTGTCTATTTCTGATTGAAGCAGGTTACAATCCTCCAACTATGATATTGGATACGTGAATTTCTCCTTAAAGTTCAATCAGTCTTAATCTTATGTATTTTGATACTCTGTTATTAGGCACATGCATGTTGAGGATTGTTATGTCTTCTTACATTAGTAACCTTTTTATCATTATGTAATACTTGTCCTCATTTCTGATAACTTTCATTGCTCTGAAGTCTGCTTTGACTGAAATATAGCTACTCACTCCCACTTTATTTTGGTTAGCGCTAGAATAGTATACCTTCTCCATTCATTTCTTTTTAATCTATATGTGTATTTATATTTAAAGCATTTTCCTTGTAGACAACATAAAATTAGGTCTTGTTTTCTCACTCTGATAGCTATTTTAAATGGTACACTTAGATTGATATTTAATTTGATGAATGATATTGTTGGATTAATATCTAATGTATTTTATTATCATTTTCTATTTGTTGTTCTTATTCTTTGTTTCTATTTTTTGTCTTCCAGTTTGTCTTTGCTTTTCCTGGTTTTGGCTGACCATTTTATATTAAATTTCCTTTCATTTTTTAACATATTATTTATGTTTTTAAACTTTTTTAGTGGTTGCTCTAAAGTTTGTAATACATCTTTACAATTAATTCAACTCTACTGTTTTCTGTCCCTTCCTCCCTTCCTTTCTTTTCTTTCTCTCTTTCTCCCTTTCTTTCTTCCTCCCTCCCTCCCTTCCTCCCTTTCTCTCTCTTTCTTTCTCTCACACTGTCACCCAAGCTGAAGTGCAGTGATACAATCATGACACCATACCTCAACATTTTGAGTTCAGGCAATCCTTCTGCTTCAGCCTCCCGAGTAGCTGGAACTACAGATGCACACCACCACATCCAGCTAATTTTTTAAATTTTAGTAAAGACTAGGTCTCACTATATTGCCTAGGCTAATCTTGAACTCCTAGATTCTTGCCTTGCCCTCCCAAAGTGCTAGGGTTATGGGTATGAGCCACCATACTGTCTCCCCAAGACCACTTTCGAGTAGCACTATACCACCTCATGTGTAGTACAAGAATCTTTTAATAGCAAAATATTCCTAATTCTTTCTCCCTATTTATTGTGATATTGCTATTATTCATTTTCCTTTTACATAAGCTAATACAAACTGTTGGTAGTCTTAATTTGAACAAATTAAGATCAATTAACAATAAGAAAAATAAATGTTTTATCATACATTCAATTATATTTTCTCTAATGCTCTTCCTTTCTGTTTACAGATCTAAGTTTCTGACCCATTTTATTTTCTTTCTCTCTATTGCCTGAGCCAAGCAGGTCAAGACTGCAGTGGCTGTGAACATGCCATTATACTCCAGCATGGGTGACAGAGTAAGACTCTGACTTGAAAAAAAGAATAATTTTTCTTTAACATTTTTTAAAGGACAAGTCTACAGGTAATACTTTTTTTAAATAAAGAATAATTTTGTAAGGTACACAACTTTGGTTGGCAGGTTTTTTGTTTGCTTCGTTTGTTTTCTTTCTGAAAACTTTAAATGTTTTACTTAGCTCCTTCTTACTTATGTGATTTCAGAAGAGAAATTAGATGTAATTGTTATCTTGGCTTTTATATCAGTGTTTCTGTCCCTTCTGGCTTCTTTCAGACTTGTTTATTTTAACTCTAATTTCTGTAATGTGAATATGATAGGACTGGGTATAGTAGTTTTGCTTTGTTTTGGCATTTATGCTGTTTGGTGTTCTTTGAGCCTCCTGGATCTGTGGTTTTGTGTCTGACGTTAATTTGAGGAAATCGCTGTCATTATTTTAAAAACATTTATTCTGTTCTTTACCCTCTTTGCTCTCCTTTTTAGATTTCTCATACATGTGTGTTACATCTTTCAGAACTATCTCAATGTTTTTGTATATCTTGCTTTGACATAATTGTTTTAAATTTTCAGTCTGGGTATTACAGCACCTCTGCCATAGCTAAATCTGGTTCTAATGCTTGCTCTGTCTCTTCAGGTTTTGGAGGGTTTCTTTTTGCCTTTTAGTATGCTTGTAATTTTTTTGATAGCTGTACACGATGTGCTAGGTAAAAGAAGTTGGTAATAAGATGGTGAGGAGTGGTGGAGAGCGAAAGCATTCAGTAGTCCGAGGAGTGCTCAGTCTTTTAGTGAGCCTGTGCCTCTGGACCATGAACTTCATGAATATTTCTCAGTCAAACCCCTTAGGTGGCACAGTGTTGAAAGTGGGCTGGATGTGTATGTTTCTGTTCCACAAGTCAAAGACTAGAAGGGGCTAAGCCGGGCTCGGTGACTCAGCCTGTAATCCCATGCTTTGGGAGGCTGAGGTGAATGCATTGCCTGAGCCCGCGGGTTTGAGACCCCTCCTGGGCAACTTGGCGAGACCTCATCTCTACAATAAATCAAAAACTAGCCGGGCACAGTAGTGCCCGCCTGTAGTTCCAGTTACTTGGAAGGCTGAGGCGGAAGGATCACTGGAGCCCAGCAGGTCAAGGCTGTGGGGGCCAGGAACGTGCCACTGTACTCCATTCTGGGCAACAGAGTGAGACTCCAGCTCAAAAAAAAAAAAAGAAGGGGTTCATGGTAGGAAGTTTTCTTTCTCCAGGTCAGTTGGGATAGGATACAACCCCAGCACATGAAGCTCCAGTTAAACAATGAGTCCTTCCAGCAGGTCTTGTTAAAGAGAACAGCATGCTCTGGCATGTTTCAATTAAAAAATTCCCTGCTGGAAGAATGGGGAGATTTTTCTCTCTCTTTTTTTGCCATGAGACACTGGTGCAGCTCTGGAATCTCAAACTGACAAAAATGTGGGACCCCATGACTGGTGTCCAGGGATTTTCCCTCTCAAGTTTTCCATGCTGTGCCTGCAGCAGTTCATCAGAGTTCAGGTTTTCCTACCTTAGTGCTGGCTCCTGTGGAGGTTTCAATCCTTGGGTTTCTGTTTCAGAAAGCTGTGATATCTGCATTCTCCAGTCTGTCTCTTCAATTTCTGGAGCAGTGGTTTTCCCTGCAATCTCAACTCTCTGAAGGATCTAAGAAGAGTTGCCCATTTTCCATTTGTTCAGCTTTTTACTTATTATTAGGATAGAATGTCTACTCCAAGCTCATTGCATGTGGTACTGAAAACTGGAAACTGGTACTGGAAACTGGAAATCACTCTCAT
This sequence comes from Carlito syrichta, assembly GCF_000164805.1. Classification (NCBI taxonomy): domain Eukaryota; kingdom Metazoa; phylum Chordata; class Mammalia; order Primates; family Tarsiidae; genus Carlito; species Carlito syrichta. The sequence continues at coordinate 4,772 of NW_007069203.1, forward strand.
CTTTTAAGCTCAATTCCCCTCCATAGTTGAGTAAATATGAACCATTCTGGGAGGAGGAATGGGCAATGGAGAGAGCATGACCAGAAAAGAAAAGGGTGTATAGGTGTGCTCTGAATGTGAGGGTCTCAGAGACAGTGGGGCATGATAAAGAGAGCCACCAGAGTGCACAGTCTGCCCTGGCCATCACTTTCTCCCTGGCTACAACAGGATGGGATTGCTTCCCTCTTAATAAATAAGTGGGGAGCTCCATGGAGCTGCAGCTCTGCTTAGCTTCACTGGAATCATCAACAGTTCACTCCAGACTGGAGCTCAGGGGTCCTAACAGTCACTTTGACTTCCTTCTAGCACCCAATGGGGTAGTGTTGCCTATTGGTTGAAAGTGTGGTCTCTGTGTCCAGCTCCACAGTGCCACCCCACGTTTACCAAGGTATCTCTGCAAAGTACTAGCTCTCTCCATGTTCCAGCTGTCTTACCTGTGCGATGGGCTTAGTAAAAAGTCCTGCCTTGTTCAGTCATAGTGAGGAGAAAAGTGAGCAAATGCCTCACACAACTCAGAACAAATACCTGGTCCGTGACAAGTGCTCAAGAAAGTCACAAGCTTTTATTATTATAAATACCCCATGGGTACCTGCATGTTCTGAGGTCTGAGGGGTGTCTCTGTAAATGTATTGGTATCACCTAAAAAAAAGAC
>NW_007069203.1:6425-7900 GCF_000164805.1 Carlito syrichta
CCAGATATATACAAGCTAGAAAGTTATATGGGCAGATTTGTACAGTCAACTCATTACTCAAGTTTGATAAGCTGTATTCCAACTGCATTTTCCAGAACTTCTTTGAGAGCCTTGAAGCTTATAAATCATTCCTGTATCCTTAATGTGTCCCTTTCAACTTGTGTCTGATCAACACCTGAATTTAAGACTAGAGTCTTCAGAAAATAAATAAATGAGAAAATTGATGCATAATTTCAGGATTCAGATCATTCCACTGAGGAGAAAGAGGAACTGTAGGCTGGTTTGAGGCTGGACTTTTGGGGGTTTCACGGATTGGGATGTTTTGCTTCCTGACAGTGATTAATGGCAGCAGTTGACTCCATACTTCCTGAACTCAGGAGATAGTCTCCTGGGAGGTCTGGCGTCCCCTGCAATGCACAGCATTCCAGGTAGGGCTTGCAGGGAGACCATCTATCTGCAGCCAGGCAGGAGGAAAGAGATAATAGTGACACTGAAAAATTAAAAATGGTATTTATCACCGCTCCTGTGTCACCAACCTGTTATTTTATTGTTTTCAGAATAATGGGATTTATTAAGGCCATTTATCTTCAAGTTTCATGGAAAATTGTGTATTTGAATGATGAAGAGCGTGCCCAGATATCCGGCAAGCATGAGTGCCTGAAAATGAGTTCCAGAACTCACCAAGGAAAGCTGTCTTTCAAAACTTTAAAATTCTGCCCTTTAAAGAGAATGCAGAACATGCCTGTGATGTTGTAGCCATGCTGAAGTAGAAAATAAAACAACTCAATTTAGGAAAATGTGAAAACTACATGATGTTGGTGAAACCCCAGTCACAAGATAAAATGAAAACAGCTGTGGACACAAAAAACCCTGAGAACAAGGAGAGACCATTGATCTCAGGAGTGAAGAGAGGCATTCCGAGCCACATCAACCCTTGCACGTGCATTTGAGAAAGGTCCAGATCTACATGATGAGCCCCAGTCCCAGAGTGGTTGTTGGTCGCTTGAGAGGCATGGATCACAGGAGCATGTGAGAGCCCTGGTTCCAGGGAGGAAGAGTCACATATCAGCATTTGACAACTTTGCAGGAAAGACTCACCTCAATATGAGAAATGGGATATCCAAATGCCACGTGATCGAGTCCTCCTGTAGACCTCCACCTGTGACACCTTGTGATATGACAGGCCCCGGCAGCTAGCACCCCAGGTAACTCACAGTCTCTGAAATGCTCGGTTATGTTCATCAGTGCAAACTCTTCCTGCCTCTAAAGCCACACTGAGAAAGGACATAATTTCAACCTAGGGCTCCTCTTTAGACAGTCAGGTCCTTCTGTCCCGCCATGTTGGGAGGTCACCAGCAGGCAGACACACAGGCAGATTCCTGGAGTCAGGAGCTGCCAACTGGCCAGTGATGCCATGGGGCACTATGCACAAGTGTTTGCCAAGACGTTGTCATCTATAGTCCTGGCCAATGGGG
>NW_007069204.1:0-698 GCF_000164805.1 Carlito syrichta
AGCTACTTGGAAGGCTAAGGGAGAAGAATCACCTGATTCTAGCAGGTCAAGGCTGCTGTGGCTGTGAGCATGCCACTGCACCTTAGCTGGGGCAACAGTGTGAGACTCCAACTCAAAAAATAAATAAAGAAAAAAAAAAGAAAGAAAAGAAATAAAGTTAACTTCCTTGGTCACAGGTGTGCCATCTGTCCAGTCACTGTTACAACTCTGATAGGAGGGTCAGAGCCACAGTGGGGTTCATATGGGACCACAACCCCACCAGCCCTCACAGAGCCCCCTGTGGTGTGCCCAACACGGTCCAGCTATTCTGGCTGGCTTTCTAACATACATGAGCTCAGAATTGGTAGCTATTTCCAAGATCCAGCATGCAGAGACCAAGCTCTCCTGTGAACCCCAGCCTGTTTAGCTGGGAATGTACCACCTTAAGAGAAAGCAAACAGATATCACACTCCTTTTTCATGCATGTTCCTGATTGATCATCAGCCAGTCTAGAAAGAAGCCACCACTGTGTTTATGGGAGTATTAAGGAAAAATGGCATTATTCTTACCAGTAGAAGAACCTAATGCATATCTTTCCATTCAAGTAGTATTCAGGCCATCTGGTCCAGGAAGTCATTTTGAAAGGACCCAGAGCATCCCACCAGGACAGAGGCCATTACTCCAACAGGTTTGATATTTTAAGCACTTCTGAACCCCAA
>NW_007069205.1:0-441 GCF_000164805.1 Carlito syrichta
GCATGGGCAGGGGACAATGGAGTGATTGGGAGATGAAGGAGCCCTCCCCACACCTGATGGCGGCAGACTGGCAGACCAGAATCTGTGCTTGCCTTGGCATTGTTGGACCACTTTGATCTTTCTGTGCCTGATGGCTGCCCTAACTCGGGGCCTTCTGTTCTCTGAGCTCACATGTACCTTTGTTGTGGGGCACGAGTGTGAAGGGTGGAGGCTAGCCTTCTGGGACGTGTGACTGAAGGCACAGGACAGACATACCCAATGGCCACCTTTGAAAACTCCCTCAAACGATGGGCAGGATACTCCCTGTACTCTCCCATCCCTGAAAGTGACTTCTCGTGCTGAGTGTCAGGGATGGTTGTGGTGGCGATGCTGCTGGTGATTGTTATTATCTGGAGTCAGAATCCCACTCTGTGGCCCAGGCCTGAGAGCAGGGACATGCTC
>NW_007069206.1:0-981 GCF_000164805.1 Carlito syrichta
GTCACTCGGTGAAGTTTAGGCTTCTGTTGAATTTCTTACCCAAGTAGTTAACGTGTTATCCTAGGAATAGTTGTTTAATCCTTACCCCCTTTCTTTTTCTTTTTCTTTTTCTTTTTTTTTTTTTTGAGTTAGAGTCTCACTCTGTCGCCCAGACTGGAGTGCAGTGGCCGCTCCCGGCCACCGCAACCTCGACCTGCTGGGGTCTGGCGATCCTTCCGCCTCAGCCTTCCTAGTAGCCGGAATTACAGGCATGCGCTAAAACACCTGGCTAATTTTTTGATTTTATTGTAGAGATGAGGTCTCGCCTGCCCGGGCCGGTCTCGAACCTGCGGGCTCAGGCAACCCACTCACCTCAGCTTCCCAAAGGCGCGGGATTACAGGCTGAGCCACCGAGCCGGGCTCCCTTACCCCCTTTCGATCTCCCCCTTCAGATGACCAGTGTTGTCTCATTCTTTGTGTGTGTGTTGGAGTCTCACTCTGTAACCTAGACTCGGGCAATCCTTCCACCTCAGCCTTCCAAGTACCTAGAACTCCAGGCATGTGCTACCATGCCTGGTTTATTTTTGATTTATTGTAGAGACGATGTTTCACCGAGTGGCCCGGCTGATCTTGACCTCCTGGGCTCAGGCACTCCTCTGTCCTAGGCCTCCAAAAGTGCAGGGATGACAGGCTGAGCCACGGCACTCGGCCTTTATCTCATCTTTATGTCCATAGGTACATAGTGTGTAGCTCTCTCATATAAGTGAGAGAATGTGGTATTTGGTTTTCTTCTGCATTAACTTGCTTAGGGTTGCGGCATCCGGCTGCATCCACGTTGTTGCGAGAGACGTGACTTGATTCTTTATGGCTGTGTAGCATTCCATGGTGTATTTGTGTTGTTTTTTCTGATGCGATCCATTGCTGATGAGCACCTAGATTGATTTCATGCGTTTTCTACTGTGAATACTGCCACGACATACGTTTGTGTGGCAGGTATCTTTT
>NW_007069207.1:0-875 GCF_000164805.1 Carlito syrichta
AGGTGAGCCATGGGGAGAGAGAGGTTCAAAAGTTGGGGGCACTGTGGAACTTCCTGGTAGAAAGATTAGTCTCACAGACAGGAGAAAGAATTCTGAAAGAACCGGAGGCCTTTGTGGTATCCCGTATTGCTGTTCATTAAGATTTAAATGAGCATCCTCCCCTCGTGTCCCACCACCACTCCTTCCCTCTGGCAGTCAGACATGCTCGGGTGACTTGTTCTGGCCAGGGACCGACGTCGCTTTCCGGTGGAGACTAAGACCACTGTTAGTTTTGCCACGCTCGTTCCCTCCCTGCCCACCAAGGAACCTGCAATTCTCTAGTGGCTACCAGGGCAACCTGGGTTCCTAGGTGAGAATGACGACAACTCGAATAGAGCACTCCTATGAACATCAAAGTATATTATCTAAGAAAGAAGTGTAATGCAGATTTAAACAGCAAATATCTAACACTGAATCATACACGATTTTCAGCAATGAAGAGCCTAGCCCCTCAAGTAAAGAGAAAAATTAAATCAAGCTATTAAATACAATTTTTGTTTATCTCTGATTTTAAGATAATTTTTTTTGGTTGAACCACCATGTTCGTCATTGATTTTAAGATACTTTTTAGAGAAAATTTTCCAGTTAGATAATTTTGATACTTTTTATACGTATGTTATCTCATTTCATTTGCACTTTAGGAAAATATCAAGAATGGCCCTGCACTTCGCTAGTTTCCTGTTGAATATGTCTCTGGTCCTCTGTCTTTGATCCCGCATGTTTTATGGGTGCTGTGTGGATATATATATATATATATATATATATATATATATATGCTTCTTTTTAATTTCAAGTTTGTCACTCGGGGAAGTTTAGGCTTCTGTTGAATTTCTTAC
>NW_007069208.1:0-838 GCF_000164805.1 Carlito syrichta
TTCTTGTAGAGATGAGGTCTTGCCACCCAGGCGGATCTCAAACCTGCAGGCTCAAGCAGTCCACTCACCTCAGACTCCCAAAGGTGCGGGATTACAGGCTGAGCCACTGAGCCTGGCTCCCTTCACTTTTCATCATGAGTAAAAACATTTCTGAGGCCTCACCAGAAGCCAAGAAGATGGCAGTGTCATGCAGAACAGTGAGCTAATAAACCTTTTTTTCTTTATAAATTACCCAGACTGAGGTATTCCTTTATAGAAATGCAAAACTGATTCATACAAAGAGAGAAGGCATTCTCTCTCTATAGATATATAATGCATATGAATAATAAACGAATTCTCCATTCTTTTTTCTCCAAGACTTATCTTTTTTCTATAAATAGAGATTATGTCTATTATTTTAATTAAGATAATGAACACTTTTGCAAGGGCAATTTAATTCCTCAAAGTAGCATATTTTCTAAGTTTCCAATACAGTGTTTTGTTTTGTTTTGTTTAGATGTCTGTATTAGTCAGGGCCCCTGAGAGAGAGAGAGAGAGATTTATTATGTAAATTGGCTACATGATTATGGAGGTTGAGAAATCCAACCCCAACCATTGCCATCTGCAAGCTGGAGAACCAGGAAAGTCAGTGTTGCAATTTAGTCCAAGTCTGAAAGCCTAAGACCCAGAAGAGCCAATTATGTAAGTCCCACAGACCCAACAACTATGACTTCGGATGTTAAAGACAGGAAGAGGCGAGAGCTGTGCCAGCTGAAATTGGGGGAGAGAGAGAGAGAGAGATAGAGAGATCATACTTTCTATGCCTTTTTGTTCTGTTTGGACCCTCAAAAAATTGGAT
>NW_007069209.1:0-864 GCF_000164805.1 Carlito syrichta
CAAACATGAAGTATTTGCTTCTTTGCTTCTGTGATAGATCACTAAGTATGATGGGCTTCAACTCCATCCATTTTCCTGTGAAGTCCATGATTTTGTTCTTCTTTATGACTGTGCAATATTCCAGCATGTATATGTATCACATTTTCTTTATCCAGTCCATTTTTGAAGGACTGTGGTGTTGGTTCCATGTTTCTGCTATTTTAAATAATGTGGCAATAAACAGGCATGTGCAGAGGTCTTTTTGTAGAAAAATTTATGTTCCTCTGGGCATATTCCCAGGAGATGGATTACTGGGTTGTATGGAAGGTCAATTTTTAGTTCTTTTAGGAATCACCACATTGCTTTCCATAGAGGCTGAACTAGGTTGCACCCCCACCATCAGTGTTCCCTTTTGTCTGCACCTGTAGCAACATCTGCTATTTTTTTGATTTATTAATGATGACCATTCTTACTGGAGTTAGGTGGTATCTCATCATAGTTTTGATTTGCATTTCTCTAAAGATTAGTGAACCACATAAGTTTTAGAATCAGTTTTGCAATATTGACAAAAAGCTTTGTGAGATTTTGACTGGTGTTGCATTAAATCTATAGATCAAGTTGAGTATAATTGTCATCTTAATATTGCTGAGTTTTCCAATTAACAAGCATGGACTGTAGGTCACTTTATTTAGAACTTTTTGAAATCTTTTTGGTAAATGGTACTGGTTTTTAAAAATTTCAATTTTTCACTGATAGTATATAGGAAACATTTTAATTTTGTATATTAACTTTGTGTTCTGTGACTTTTCAATATTTACATTTTAGTTCCAGTGAGATATTATTGTCATTTCTTTTCTTTTTTTCTTTTTTTTGAGTTGGAGTCTC
>NW_007069210.1:0-697 GCF_000164805.1 Carlito syrichta
TGTGTCGTTTCTTCAGTTGCACGGAGGCGTAATTACTGTTAGGTCACGGTGGCTGTGTCCTGGGAAAGATGCAAAGAATTTCACAAGGGTCTCTGAGAAAAAGTTTGTTTAGAAAGTAAATTACAGAAAAACCGGTTTGATCCACCTCCTCAAGTTTGAAGAGGGGTCCAAACACCGAAGAGATATTTGGTGCTGAGTGTTTGAAGCTGGGTGTTTCTAAGGCTTTCTCTAAGAGTTTGAGAACAGGAGCATTTTTGTGAAATGTGACATGGGAGGGGGGAGGTTGTCGTCACGGCAGATAACTGTCCGATATGGCAGCGACCGGAGTTTCAGATAGTTGATCACATAGACAGGGAGTGTAGTGCGAGGTCTGTAAAACAAAGTTTCGAGACACAAATATTATTTTCAAATGTCCTTGAATTTAGCGAACAGAAAGACATTTAACTAGGAGTGCGTTGATCATGGGAAATGGAAAGAGGGTTGGAGCCAAAACGTGAGCCAACACCAAGCCTCCTGCCCACAGTGGCTGAAGTTACGCCATTTGGGCTTTTTTTGTTCTTTATGATTCTTTGTGTGTGTGTGTGTGTGTGTGTGTTGAAGTCTCACTCTGTCACCCAGACTTGAGTGCAGTGACACATTCCAGGCCAACGGAGCCTCCACCTGCTGGGTTCTGGCAATCTTTTCCGCCACAGCCTTT
>NW_007069211.1:0-731 GCF_000164805.1 Carlito syrichta
CAACACAACAGGCAAAGAACCAAATAAAAGGCACAATCCCATTCACAGTCACTACCAAAAAAAATAAATAAAATAAATAAATAAATAAATAAAAAGAAATACTTGAACATCTTCCTAATCAGAAGTGAAAGACCTTCACAATGAAAACTACAAAACACTACTCAGAGAAAACCAAGAAGACACAAACAAATGGAAAAATATTCCATGTTTATGAATAGGAAGAATCAATATTGTTAAGATGTTTATTCTACCCAAGGCAGTCTACAGATTCAGCGCAATACCCATTAAATTACCAATGTCATTCTTCTAAAACCTGGAAATGACAAAGAAATACATATGAAAACACAAATGACCACGAATAGCCAAGACAAATCTTAGCAAAACAAAGTGGGAGGTGTCACACTTCCAGACTTTAAATTTTACTATAGGTCTACTATATTCAAAACAGCCTGGTATTGGTACAAGTACAGGCATATAGTCCAATGAAACAGGTTAGATATCCTGGAAGCAAAACCTGAATTTCTCAACCAAGTCATCTTTGACAAAGTCTCCCCAACAACCACCAGGGAGAGAAAGAACCTATTTAGTAAATGGTGCTGGGAAAACTGGCAGACCACATACAGAAGACTGAAACGGAACCCCTATCTATCATCACACACAAACATCACTCTGAATGAATCAAAGACCTAAACGTAAAACCTCAAACTGTAGTATCTTATTAAACACTGAAA
>NW_007069212.1:0-836 GCF_000164805.1 Carlito syrichta
CCAGACAGAGGATGGGAGAGGAGAGAAGGAAGGCTACATGGACAGAGTTAGAAAGAGGACTTTTCTTAATGTTACATTGGAAGAGTAGAAGCACTTCAGGGCATCAGTCATGCATGTGAGATATACTGACAGCAAGAGAAATGACATGGAAGATTTGAAAGAAGTTGGGAGTGTTATAAATTTACACTCCTTGGTGTTTTCGTGAAAGACTGTAAATTGAGATTTACAGTGATTTTCAGCGATTTTGGTTGCTGGAGTACAACAGATACTAAAGTTTGGTTTGCTCAACACTTCCATTTCCAGCTCTATTACAGAAAGTTTAACCACATAATTTATCATCCCGAGGCACTGGAGGCTAAAAGGAACCCTACGAATGATTTTGTGTGTTCCCAGTGTAAACCAGGACTACCGCAGGCATATCAAGACATGATTTATTCTAATAAATACAATTTTAGTCAAAAATGCTTCTATAGCAGCTGGAAAGTGAGATACTCAAACCCTCTAACTCCATTGCATCTAGGGTGGCCAAGTTTCATATTTCCGGTCCGTGAGATGGAAGCAGAAATCCCTGAGAAGGAGTTGCCTCCCTAAATAAATCAACACCAGAGAAGAGACAAGGCTTTTGCCCCATTCTCCCTGGATGGATCACAGACATGGTACCTGGAGATGCATCAGCCATGTCATGACCATTATAGTAAAAGCTAAATACCCAGGATGGTGAAGAGAAAGTTGGAAGATCCTGGGATATTAATGATTTCATAAAACTGCCACACAGGCATGGTCAGGTTACCTCCAGACTGCTTGTGACATGAGAAAAATTAACCCTAACTTGGAAT
>NW_007069213.1:0-727 GCF_000164805.1 Carlito syrichta
CCATTCAACATGGTTCACAATTTCCAGGCTAAGTTTGAGATGTGCCATTTACAAAATTTTAATTTCTGATTACCGACTTGGTGAGGAGGCAACACTGATGAGCATGCTAAACACTGACCTCGATGTAGCAATATATTAAGTGACAAAATACAACTCTGAACCATAGACCTTTAAGTTGTTGTTTGTGTATACAGTTTTTGCATATTTGTAGTGAAAGAAATATAAAGAATTGGGTAAATCATTCATTCTTTACACATTTTTACTTAGGTACTACATAGAAAGAAGAATAAGTCATTATCTTTTAAAAAGAGGTTTATAATACAGTTGATGGACAGTTGTGCTAAACAAAGAAGCATGCACTGTTACAGCTGTTGTAAAAGATGTGTATGGAGTGAGTGTTATTTAGTGGGAGCATTTTACTCGTTAAGAATAGAGGTTATGTTGAATGAACAAAGGAGATTGCTGATCATTCCATATGGGATCAAAATTTAAAGATAACAACAAACTAATTGAGATGTTTTTAAATGAAATATAAATTTTAAAAGATGAATAAGCCCATTTATAATTACAAACAAGTTTGGGGATCCACTGTCTATTCACTTCATGTGGTTTTTCATGACTCAGAGGTATCTCATCTCACCTTAGTAAAAGAGACAGGGTCAGGAATCTTACTTGGGGATGGCTCAACTTCAAGTCACTTGAGAGGGTATCAAGATAGGCAAAAATG
>NW_007069214.1:0-916 GCF_000164805.1 Carlito syrichta
CACAGGCAAATGATGCCACCATTCTTTTTTTTTTGAGTTGGAGTCTCACTCTGTTGCCCAGAATAGGGGGCAGTGGCCGCTCCCGGCTACCACAGCCTCGACCTGCTGGGCTCCAGCGATCCTTCTGCCTCAGCCTTCCAAGTAGCCAGAATTACAGACATGCGCTACCACGCCCAGATGATTTTTTTATTTATTGTAGAGATGAGGTCTCGCTGCCCAGGCGGGTCTCGAATCCGCGGGCTCAGGCAATCCACTCACCTCAGCCTCCCAAAGGCAGGGGATTACAGTCTGAGCCACTGAGCCCAGCGATACCACCACTCTTTCCTATGTATGCTAAGCAAGCCTAACAAGCACAAGAATTGCATGCCTCTTTGAGGAAAATGAGACCCCTTGAGAGCTGAATTTATATCTAAAACAAATCCTTGGTGTTGCCACCGAGAGGTTATCGATTTGGAAACCATATTCTTTCTCACTAAGAAAGAAAACAGAAATTCTTTTGTCAACTGGAAATTCTTAGTTACTCTAGAAAGAATTGTCCTTCTACATTTATATATGTATATATTTTTAAAGAAAGGCAAAACTACACTTAAACATAAGCTTTTGATCACACTTCAAAATATCTCTTGTGCATATCCTCTCCCCTGATATATTCTCTTTCAAGAAAATCACACTAACACACACACACACACTCTCTTTCTCTCACACTCCAACAGAAAAGATATACATTATAAAAATATATAATCTGCATGAATTAGAATACTCTTCCTCTCTAGTTCACATAGTGAAAAAAACACATATTGAGTTGCATGGTTTCATTCCATTGTTACCTTTTACTGTTAAAATCAGACACCTGGCTTAACATGTTAGGTAGAAAAAGTTAAAAGTCCTTTAACAAAAGAAATAAAAATCAGCAAAA
>NW_007069215.1:0-740 GCF_000164805.1 Carlito syrichta
AATCATGCTCATCTGATGAAATCACATGTAGGATACCAGCAGTCCAGGCCTGGGGGAACTTTGCCATGCTGGATCTGTTTTGACAGTCTCTCTGTCTACCTGGAAATGAAGAGCATTGCTCTATGTCTTGTCTGTAACTCTTGGTTTCCTATCTTCAACCGGTGACTTTGAAAGTGCCTGAAAACAAGGAGTAATCATGCATACTCATAGTTCCTTTTATCTACTACCATACAGAGAACACAAACTCATCCTCCAAAGAAGCTATGATGTTTATAGAATCACAGCACTGCTAAAAAAAATTGCATCATATTTGAATCACTTTTAACAACTACATTTTTAGACTAAAGTATCTGCAATCAGGATATTCTGGCATCTCCAATGGGTCATATTTGCTTTGCATGTATGTAAAAGATTGATTTATAGACTTTTAAAAAAGCCAAGGAATGCTATTTCTTTAATTTTTGTGTCAATCTCTTGCTAAACTGAAATAATATATAGTTTTTAAGCAGTTATTTCTTCTTCAGGTACCATTCAACATGGTTCACACTTTCCAGGCTAAGTTTGAGATGTGCCATTTACAAAATTATAATTTCTGATTACCGACTTGGTGAGGAGGCAACACTGATGGACATGCTAAACACTGACCTCGACGTAGCATATATTAAGTGACAAATACACTCTGAACCGTAGACCTTTAAATTGTTGTTTGGTGTATACAGTCTTTGCATATTTGTAGTGAA
>NW_007069216.1:0-370 GCF_000164805.1 Carlito syrichta
TTACTTGTTGGCTGATGAGTCGGCTGACTAATTAACTGGTTTAATATGTTAGGTGACTACTCGGCCTACTTGTTTGCTGGGTTATCAATTTGGCCATCTAGTCGGTCGACTAGTTAACTGGGTTAACTTGTTGACTGACGAGTTGTCCCACTAATTAGGTTGGTTAACTAGTTTACTGACTGGTGTGCTGACCTAACTAGTTGGTCAACTCATTGGACGATTAGTTAGCTGGCCTAACTCGATGGTTGACTAGTTAGCTGAGCTAACTTGTCAGCTGACAAGTTGGTCGACTAGTCAGATGAATTGGTAACTGAATTTACTAATTGGCCGGCTATTTGGGGTGACCGGGCCTCCGATTTTAATAATTGGC
>NW_007069217.1:0-717 GCF_000164805.1 Carlito syrichta
TTTTCCACTTGTTCGTGTCAGCTTTGATTTCTTTGAGCAGTGTTTTGTAATTTTCATTATAAAGGTCTTTCACGTCTCTGGTTAGGAAGATGCCAAGGTATTTCATTTTTTTTTTGTGGCTATTGTGAATGGAATTGTGTTTTTTATTTGGGTTTCTGTTTGTTTATTATTGGTGTAGAGAAATGCGATTGTCTTTTGTACATTTATTTTGTATCCTGAGACTTTGCCAAAGGCCTTTATCAATGTAAGGAGGCCTTTGACAGATTCTCTTGGGTTTTCGAGGTACACCATCATATCATCTGCATAGAGAGATAACTTGACTACCTCTTTTCCTATTTGAATACCTCTGATTGCCTCCTCTTCTCTGATTGCTCTAGCCAGGACTTCCAATACTATGTTGAACAGGAGGGGAGAGAGTGGGCATCCTTGTCTAGTTCCAGTTTTCAGGGGAATTGGTTCCAATTTTTGTCCATTTAGGAGTATGCTGGCTGTGGGTTTCTCATAGATGGCTTTTATTATTTTGAGGTATGTTCCCCGTATGCCTAGATGTTCAAGGGTTTTTATCAAGAAGGGGTGCTGGATTTTATCAAAAGCTTTTTCTGCGTCTAATGATATGATCATGTGGTTTTTGTTTTGACATCTGTTGATGTATTTAATTACATTTATGGTTTTACGAATGTTAAACCAGCCTTGCATGCCAGGAATGAAGCCTACTTG
>NW_007069218.1:0-603 GCF_000164805.1 Carlito syrichta
ATTCTTCTTTTGGTTTTTCTTCATTTGTGTGGTTTTTCCCTCCTCCCAACTTTTTCCTTCCCTCCACGTTACCATCTTGTTTAATTCTGTTATTCAGGGGTAAAGGGATTGGTTTTACTTCTGTTTGTTCAATCTCCTATTCTTTATGTATGCCCTCTTACTTTGTTCAATTCTGGAGTTGCACTGTAGGTTGGGGGTGGTCCTTTTTGCAGTTTTGAGATTTACTTAAGGGGGGAGCTGTGATTCAAAATCTATCTGCAGGTCCTGGTATTCGCTGACAGGTGTGTGGATAATCTGGAACCCACTTCCCACTGCCTTGGAATCTATCCATGCAGTGGGGATGTAGGTTTACTCCCTGAAATAAAATGTGGTTAGCAGAGGGAAGAGAATGGAGCAAACAGTGGGTTGAAGAGGGGGGTGGAGAGATAAAGGAGTAAGGGGGGAAACAAACGTGTGCCAACAATGGAGAGAGAGACCTATACTGAAACAGATAAAAACAATAGACCACAGCTACAGATGAACCAACTCCCATACAAAAATAATAATAAAACATATAGTGATGCTAACATATAAGCTAACCAACCACCTTATTGGTGTGCTGTT
>NW_007069219.1:0-1465 GCF_000164805.1 Carlito syrichta
GTCTCACACCCAGGGCTCAGGCAATCCTCTCACCTCAGCCTCCCAAAGTTCTGGGATTACAGGCTGAACCACTGTACCTGGCCATCTCCTGTAGGTTTTAATAAACTGATGTATTTTCCTGCTAGGACTCAGGGTGACTTCTTTGGAACAGATAAACATTATGCAGAAGCCCTCTCAGATTTGGGGTTACTGTGTTACAACAGGGATATGTTACTTGCACTTCCTCACTTTCAGTTTTCATATTTTTAGGGGTCAATAATACCTTCCTAAGAAGGACTTTTGTTATCATAAAATAAGTTAACATACTTCAAGCATCTCGCAATTTCCTGGCTTGATGATCAAAGTGGTCAATAAATGTCTGTTTCTTTTTTCCTTTTTGTCATTACTTACACATTTCACGATTTGTGTTTGTTTGTGTTTTTTTGCTTCCATGAATAATCTTATGCTATGCTCCATCCATTCTTTTTGCACTTCAAATGTGATCATCCTTTATTCAAGTTCTTTAAATCCCTAAGCCTTGCTCTTTTCAGGGCAGGCACATATAGCAACTCAACTGGGGCATTAGCTAGTCTAGGAGTTATGTCTTCCAGTATAACCCCTTAATCCATCAGAGAGAGAGAGAGAGAGAGAGAGAGAGAGAGAGAGAGACTGTGTGTGTGTGCTTGCTTCATCTACCATGCATTCTACCAAAATTTATTTGGGTTCCTCCATTAACCTGAAACTGTGCTGGGGTTCTAGTAATAAAGAAATGAGTCAAGTGTGGTCTCTGCCCCTGGCAGAGCTCATGTATTCCAGTGTGGAGACAGACACATAAATGGGTGCTTAAAAGCAATCCATTGGGTGTGAAAGGAAACATTAGGGAGGGGCAGCTAATTTATCTGTTGGAGCAGTTTGTCAAATATTTAGAGGAAGCTGTTATTTGTGAGTCTGACAGAATAAGCCAAGAGCTAGCCTGGAGGGAAAGGAGACAAAGAACAGGCCTGGGTGGATATTTTTGGCACAGGGGTCACATAAGCAAAGTACTGAGGAAAGAAGCAGCCTAGAGGGAGTAGGGTAGCCAGGGGCAGGAGACAGAGAAGAAAAACCTGAGATAAGGAAGGGCTCAGAGGGACAGGAGTGAAATAGATACCTGGGGAGCTACAAACAGAATGGTATGGGCCTATCTGAATTGTACATTTCTCTGTAGGTTACATAGAGAATAGATTCAGGAAGGCAAGAGTGAAAATCAGAAGACAAGTCAGAAGTCTAGAGCAATAGGTGAGTCAATAGATGGTGAGGGCCTGACTGAGAACAGCAGGGGGAAGGAGAAGGAAGAGGGGACAGGCCAGAGCACCGAGATACAGCAAAATATGTAGTAGAAGTCCTCCTACTTAACACATCCATGCTATTAGCTTCAGGCATCTCAATTACTTGAGCCCATCACAGCCTCATAGAAGGTAATCGAAAACAAATATTCCAAGCCTTG
>NW_007069220.1:0-731 GCF_000164805.1 Carlito syrichta
AGCCGGAGCCCAGCAGGCCGAGGCTGCGGTGGCCGGGAGCGGCCACTGCACTCCAGTCTGGGCGACAGAGTGAGACTCCAACTCAAAAATAAATAAATAAATAAATTGCTTCTCAAAAAGCCTGGCATATTTCTAAGAACAGTAAATAATGTAATAAATGTTTAGGGTATCATTTTGATTGAAAAAGTCTGGGAACAAAACAGAACATAAAACATGATCTTTATTTGTGATTATATTTACATGTCTAACAAAAATAAAGGAATATTGCCAAGGGTCAAATCTGAATGGAAGGATGATTTCTCTCATATAAGTTTTTGTATTTTCTCAAATTGTGTTCAAATTATTTGTACCAGAAGGAAAAAAAATCAGTAAACTATTTTAGTCTATCTGTATGTAATTCAGAACATCAGCAGGACCCTTGGGAGTGAAGTGGCCACACGCAGCACTCACTCTTTCAGCCATCAGGGTACTACTCACTCTCCTTCTTAGCTGAGTCAGTGAATTCACCACTGGCCTCATGTGTGTGTCCCTTCCAGCCCCTCTGCTCCTCTCCTGGCTGAATACAGTTCATCAAGATGCTAGGTCCCATGGGAACTCTGCATCCAACAGAGAAACATCCCAGACCCTGAATGGTGTAACACCCACCTCGTGAAATAATAAAGACTACACAACAATCAAACACAAAAAACACAGTGGTGGAAGCTGACAGACTGAAAATGGGCACAGGGGGA
>NW_007069221.1:0-727 GCF_000164805.1 Carlito syrichta
CAGCACTTTCCAAGGGAGACGGACATTCGAAACAAGCACCACCAAGGCAGTCAGCTCGTTTCCGTCAATGCGTTTGGCAGATCAATTGTGTATCCTCCCGCCCAAAAATTTGAAAAGGAGAAACATTTCAGAATGCACCCAGGGAATTCACCAAGTAATGCCTTCTTGCTCCACTGTGGGGTTCCCATCGCCTACTGGGGGGCAGCGTAGAGCTGCACATGGGCAAAGCGTGTCCTATGAGAGAACTCTTAGGTCACACAGAGGCACTCTGCAGAGCCGAAGTCCAAAGGAGAAGGAAACTGCGAGACTCAGACTCATGTGTTGCAGCATGCACCAAGTGAGAATAACATAGATAGCCCCTAAAGAGCGCTGCACATTTTGAAAGGCTCCTGCCCCGGGAAGATGCACATGCACAACAAGCCTCACACAGGCCGTCTACGCTTATTCAGCAAGGCCAGCGCGAGAGTGACTGCATTTCCTAGCCTAGAGAAACGCCAAGGGGTAAAACGTTTTAGGGCTCAAGCAGAAGGCAAGCAGTGCTTTTCTACAAGTGAGTGTGGAGCACTCATTTCACTCAGTCTGACACCATTGACATGCTCATTCCTACATGTGAAGTATCGACATAACATGCTCGGCTATGCTCATTCAAGCCGTACCTTGAGAATCGTGTATTACACCGTACAGCACACAGGACCAAACTACTGGAAAACACCTCACAATGCAGTAA
>NW_007069222.1:0-795 GCF_000164805.1 Carlito syrichta
CAATGTCAGAAAAAGGGAGAACTCAGGACAAGAAACTCTGACTCCACCACCTTAATCTTGTCAATTGCCATCCCCCACTCTGCAGATAATGATTATATTGGATATTAAGAGACAAGAAATCTACTCCTAGCTCCACTACAGACTAGTTGTGTGGTCTTGGACAATACCAACAATGGATTCAAGTAAGACATTTGAAATTGTGTAACAACTGAAATTCACTCATGTGAATCTCCAAGTTGGAGTTTCAAGTGATTTATCTGAAGATAGGTGATGATGATAGATAGATGATATAAGATAGACAGATAGACACACACATATATAAACGTTTATGTATCATATATTTACCCTAAATATTAAACTCTTAACCACTGAATTTTTTTTTTTTTTGAGTTGGTGTCTCACTCCATCATCCAGGCTGGAGTGCAGTGGCATGCTCACAGCAACACCAGCATTGACCTGGTGGACTCCAGTGATCCTTCTGCCTCAGCCTTCCAAGTAGCTGGAACTACAGGTGCATGCTACCATGCCCAGCTAATTTTGGCTTTATTGTAGAGATGAGGTCTTGCCAAGTTGCCCAGGTGGATCTCAAACCCGTGGTCTCAGGCAATTCACTCAACTCGGCCTCCCAAAGTGGTGGGATTGCAGTCTGAGCCACTGAACCCAGACTGAAATTTCTTAATGGCTCTCCCCAGTACCTACTAGTGAGTCATCCTCATTCATTTGTCATGCAAGTCTTTTATGATATGACCCCACCCTCTCTCATCATTTAATGACTCCTTTTCTCTCTACATTTCC
>NW_007069223.1:0-616 GCF_000164805.1 Carlito syrichta
CTTATGTACCACGTTCTGAGATTTTTAACATATATATGTGGGCATATATATATATATATATATATATACCCATACAACAAATGCAAAATGTGCATAGGCATATGTGTACATGAATATACAAACATATAGATGTACAAGGCATATTTATACATAAATATGTATAATTAGATGTGCTCTTTTAAAATAAAAGCTGTATACTATATGCATTGCTTTGCAATTTTTTTTACTTAATAACATGAGATGAAAATAATTTCATATCAGTATATGAATTTTTTCCTATTCTATGATTATAAAGTACTCCATGGTGTGGATGATTCAGAAGTTATTTTACCTATAGTTTATTAAAGAATATGTAGATTTCTTCAAGCTGCTAGTCTACAAGCAACGCTCTAATTAATAAGTTGAGTAAGTCCAGATGCGGTGGCTCAAACCTGTAATCCCAACACTTTGGGAGAACGAGGCAAGAGGATTGCCTTAGTCCAGGATTTGAGAGCAGCCTGGGCAACTTGGTGAGACCTTATCTCTACAATAAATCATAAAATTAGCTGGCCGTGGTGGTGCATACCTGTAGTTCCAGCTACTTGGAAAGGCTGAGGTGGAAGGATTGCCTGAGCCC
>NW_007069224.1:0-622 GCF_000164805.1 Carlito syrichta
CTGGTCTTCCCTGGTAGGTAGTCTGACCTTATTCTCTTGCTGCCTTTAGGACTTTTTCTTTTATACCTACTTTGCTTTGGTGAATTATTATGTTTCTGGGAGTTGGTCTTCTCATTTGTTGTCTTGCAGGGGTTCTCTGAATCTCTTGTGCTTGAATATTTGCATCACTGATGAGATGAGGCAAGTTTTCTTGAATAATTTCATGAAATGCTTATTCCAGGGTGGTCTCTGTCTCTCTTTCTGCCTCAAGAAGTCCAATTACTCTTAGGTTCAGCCTCTTGAAATAGTTGCTCATCTCTTGAAGATTTTTTTAATGTCTTTTAATGTTTCTTTTCTATGTTTTTGACAGTTTGGGTTAGTTCTATGTTTTCACCCTCAAGCTCTGAGATTTTTTTCTTCTGCTTCGCTAATTCAGCTTTCCATGCTTATCAGTTTATTATTTATTTAATTCACAGTATTCTTTACTGCTGTTATCTCAGTTATCAACTCTTTTCTATTTTCTTCTTGTCTCTCCTCAATTCTTTTTATTCTGTCTACTAATGTCTTGATATGTGGGTTTGTGGTTTGAGACCTGTCCTTCTGGTGGCTCTTCATTGTTTGTGTTCTGAAGTCTGTTTTCTCA
>NW_007069225.1:0-1551 GCF_000164805.1 Carlito syrichta
TGGTACCTGTCATACCATCCTAAATATAAAAAATGTCCATTATTACCAGTTGAGATAGGTGCCCCAATTACTGTTGGTTGTGGGGGCTGAAAATTTATCTGCTAATTTTCATAGTTTTTATTTGAAAGAGCACTCCAGGTAACTTAAGAAACTTGTTTTATTGCTCAATGGTGTGGTAGTAAGCAACCTGGTTAGCTCTCATGAGTCTCAGTTTTCACATTCTTAAAATGGGAAAAGGAGATGAAAAGAGGGACAGCAGACTCTCAGAGCTCATTTCTAAGGTCTCCTCTTATGTAAAATTTATGTTTTTATGAATTTCCCCCAGCAGCATATATAATATAGTAGGTCACACACTACCTTTTCAAGACATCTTCAAATTTTAAAGAGAATGAATATGCACCATAAGTACTGCAGAGAATCACTAAGTTTTTTAAAAATACTATGCTGTCATTTGTAAGATATTGGGAAATTAATGAAAACAAATAAACCTCTAAATAAACACCTTGAGAGCGAAGACGCTAATGTGTATGGATTTGTATCTCTCAATGCTCAGCAGAATCCTATACAGAGTAGACACTCAACATCCACAATTTCCATTGTGGCATTGTATCATCTTTCTGACCACATATGGATGCCAGATCTTTAAGGTGCATTGTTGACACATTTACTCCTCTGAATTATATTATATAAAGCATTAAAAGTGCAGCATACAAAACAAAAAGGTGTGTCAATGATGACCCTATGGTCTGCATTTTTAGTGAAGATATCTGCATTAAATTTGAAGGGAGTTTGTTTAAAATGATCAACCTCCAAAAGTACTTCAGATAAAGGCATACAGGTTTATTTTACGATGCTATCTGAATTTGTGAGTGATGAGGAAATGTAGATGAAATAAATCTGTAGGCCAGAAACTCAATTTTTTAGTACTTAAAATACAGAGAGAAAATACCACTACCTAAGAAAACCTGACATTGACAACACAATGGAAATAAAGATTAATGTAAAAAGAATAAATGGCAAGAAGTCTCAGGTATTACTGGCAAAAGAAAACAATGGATCAGAGAAAAGAAGAAAAAAAACTAAATAAATCGAAATATAGAATAAAAACATCATTTCAAGGGTACTGCCTCCTCTAAATATCTTACCCCTTAGGTTCAATATGTGGTAGATAGAAGAGATTGTCTAATCTTATTTGCAATAGAGAAATAAGGGCAGAGGTCTCACATATGCTAATTTAAGGGTCTGACAGTGGAATGACTTGCAATAATTTTTTCATTTGGAGTCAGAGACCCACTCTACACTCTAACTTGCATTTCTTTCTCCCTGAGTTTCTTGCCTTTCAGCAAGCAATACAAAGAAAGGCAGAGGAGATAGAAAAATGAGTTAGTCCAAGTTGACTGGATCATCTATTTTGTTTAAAATTGTTAGCAGCAGAATTTGTCAGAGCCCGCAGCCACTCCCAGTGGTCCCAGCAGATCTGGAGCCTCTCAGAGAGACTCCTAGGACAGCTAGAATGCTTGCCTCTCACGCACGTGCACAGTAGCCACCACC
>NW_007069226.1:0-727 GCF_000164805.1 Carlito syrichta
TCTTTTCTCTCCCCATATCTGGGCAAACTGAAAATTCATACTACCAGAAACAGTGCTTGGAGAGGCACTTTCCCCTCCTCACCATTTCCCCAAGTCTGTGTGGCGATTTTTCCACTATCTGCCTTCATGTTGTTACTGATTCTCAAATCTAAGAGATGGACTGAGTTATTTTTAAATGGGTAGACTGAAAAGGCACCAAAAGCATTCTCACATTCCAACACGTTCATCCCCAGAGCACTCTTATTTGGCCGGCCAGGAGAAACTCTGGCTCTGCAAAAGTCAAGCCGAAAGCAAATTTCATCCCTTTCCTTGTACCAAAAAGAAAAACAGCAAAAATGGTTTTACAAGAAGTCCAAGACTCTTTAACATGAATTTAAACTTCTTTCTGAAAGCTAAGGATATTCCTTCTCAAAGCTTTGTGTTTTCAAGGATAACAGGAGAGGTAAGGAGAGCAAGGGAGCAGGAGCAGGAGCAGGAGCAGTAGAGAGCCAGGATATATTCATTCTATTTTTAAAACACTCGCCCACAGTTTGAAGTAAAGGAACACTCTGATTCTGTACTCCAACCTCTATCACCTTCTGCTGAACACAAGAACCAGAACCTGCACACATACACGGCACCGCTTCTGGATTTGGGGACTGCCGGGCGCCAATACTCCAAGGACAGGCGAGCTCACCAGCCACTCCTCCGGAGACCCTGGTGGCCCTGCCTGGCGGGAGCCACGTGC
>NW_007069227.1:0-883 GCF_000164805.1 Carlito syrichta
TTACATAGACATATCGTAGAGTGGTGGGGGTGGGGTCTCAGGTGGTCCATTCCCCAGAGAGTGAACATTGTACCCAATAAGTAATTTCTGATTCCCAATCCCTTTCCCCACCTCAAAATTTAAAATGTGAAAGTCAAACAACTAAAACTATTTTAAGAAATAATGCATATAAAGCATGAATATATTGTTAGCTAGACTTCAGCCTTAATAGTGGAATACTTTAAATAAATTGCATGTAAACTGAATTTTTGTAAAGTGAATTTTAAATTAAGTTGTATTTTGAATCATTAAAGGAAATTGTTATTTCAATAAATAGGATTATTTACTAAGAACTGAACTCTCCAAGTACAGATATAAAATATTGAATTTACTTAAGACAGGGCGTGCATGTGTTATTAGTAAAGCACAGATGATATGTAATATTGTGATCAATTTGTTTTTTGTTTTCATGTCCCAGCTATATCGATAATTCTGGAACCTTAGGTTGGAGGAAATGGGTAATGGGATTCCTCCTCAATTTTACCTGTGTTGTATGAGATGGCCATTTGTATACAAACCAAAAGTTGATAGAGAAGCCAAAGAAAAGGAGATATAAACCAGCAGTACTAAGATTATTCTTGCAAATGATTTTAAAGATATTTCCATCTAAGTTGTATGTAGCTTAGACAAACTATTTTATGAAAAATGACCTCCTGCCATTTGTTTGCTAAACTCTGATGTGTCCATGTGGCCCTTTGAGCTATGGCCTCTGTGTATTCCTAAGCTTTAAGCTTTGCCCCCCTCCTCTACCTTGGAAAGGTGACTCACCTCTCTCTCTCTCTCTCTCTCCTCTCTCTCACCCCTCCTGCTCCCTCCCTCCCCTCTTTCTTTCTCTTTCCCCCCC
>NW_007069228.1:0-655 GCF_000164805.1 Carlito syrichta
CCTGACTAAACTAGCTGACTTTACTAGTAGTCCAGTTGGCTAGCCAGCTGAATAAATTACCTAGCTTCCTAGATAATCAGCATCCTAGTCACTGACTTAACTTGCTGACATAACTAACTAGCCAGCAGGTTAACTAGCTGACTTAACTAGCTACCTAGCTAGCTAGACAGCTTGATAGCCAGCTGACTTTACTAGGTGACATAACTAGATAGCCTGATGGCTTGCCAGCACACTTAAATTGCTACTACCTACATAGCCCTCTGACTTGACAACTGATTTAACTACCTGGCTAACATGCTAGTCAGTGATCTCACTTAAGTATGTGGCATAACTAGCTAGCCAGTTTGCTAGCCAGCTGACTTACCTAGCTCACTTAATTAGATTGCCAGCTGGCTAGCCAACTAACTTTAGTAGCTACACTACCTAGCTAGACAGCTGGTGAGCCTTAACAAGCTGACTTAACAAGCTTAACTTAATAAGCTGACTTAAATAGCTGACCTGTTTGCTAGTCAGCTGAATTAACTAGCTTGTTATATATCTAGCCAGCTGACTAGACAGCTGACTAAACCAGGTGACTTAACTAACTAGTCAGCTGTCTTGCCAACTGACTTAATTAGCAAGCTACCTAGCTAGCCAGCTGGCTATCCAGTTGTCT
>NW_007069229.1:0-929 GCF_000164805.1 Carlito syrichta
TTGGTAATCAAGCATGTTTATTTCTTGAGTCATTTGACAGTGCTCTCAAATGAATCACCTTAGTATAATTGCTTTCATTCTTAGACAGGTATTTTCATTAGATATGTGTTCATTTCTTAGACATGAATATTTATTTTCAGCAGGCAGAGTGAAAAAATATCAACAACATGAGATTAGTGTCAATAGACAAGTGGTGTTCTTAAAACAGACTTAGTAATATATCTTGAATACATTGTCATGTGCTTAAGCTTCAGTTTCTCATTGATGCAGTTGAGGGAAAGATATATTGTTGGGAGCCAACATCTGTAACCACACAGCTGAGGCCTATGAAGGCCTATTCAGAAGGTCGCCTCTGAGACAAGGATATATCATCAAGTGTGTGCATATGAATAGTAACCAGTGTATTATAAGACAACAGAATTTTCAATATTAGGAAGTGACAGTCTAAAATAAAATCTTATTATATCCTATGAAAAATGCACAGCAGAATTATTTTATATCTCTTTTTCTTTTTAAACTGTTTTTCTTCTTAAGATTTTTAGCTGTTATTTCCTGGTAAACTGATTGATTAGCTTTTGTTCCAGTATGTAGTTTCACTTGGGGTTAAGATTAGACGTTATAACTGTGATAATAGTTTTATTATGTTGCCTTTGGTCAAGCAGGACGTTCTTGGTTTTTGTACGTGCAGTAACTTTCAGCTTGCTTCAGTCCCCGGCTGTCATGGCAACTGTGCAGTTCATTGTTTTAAGTGGCATGGCAGGTTTTGAGACGTAGGTAGTTTCCACGTAATAGGCAATCAGATTTAGGTTTTAGGTTAAAATGTCATTGAATTAAGTTTTATTGAACATAGAGTAAGTTCATAATTTTTATCCTTATTAGTACTAATGATAAAGTTTGTAATATATTATAGTAGGATAGTAGTTGTATTA
>NW_007069230.1:0-1274 GCF_000164805.1 Carlito syrichta
CCTGGAGCATACAGAAGTACTAAAACAAGTTATCTATAATTTTCATTGGCATTTATTGATCACTTAACTACACAAGCCTGAACTAAGCTCTAGTATCAGGTATCATTCTTTCCACTATTCCTTTGTCAAGGCACATTTTTCACCATTTACAGAGAAAACAGGTTCAGACAGGATCAGTTTCATGGCCATTCATATGTCTGTTAAGAAGCAGGGCTGGGATAAAATTTAAGTATCTTTTTTATATTGGAATCATGAGTTGTTACTCAACATCTACTAAGCTTTGATGTGACATCTGATTAGACAGAATGTGATTGGTGTACAAGATAGAGTATATATATTTTATTTTGTAAAGAAGTATAAAACTCAAATTTTCAATAATTCTCATGAATTTGCACTTAAAGAGGCTTGAAAGTAACTTCTCGTGCTCCTTGATTTCTTGCCACAAAATCTTTCAAAAGCTTTCTTTTTAAAGAGGAGCTTTAAGTTTCAATTAGTTGCATATTTTCCATAAACAAACTCTTATCTCTAGCTTTAGAGACTATTTTTTAAAAGCAGTATTAATAAGGCAAGCAGCATATCAGTACTTACAATACTGACAAAAGCTAGGGATTAAAAATATTCATTAAGGATGCTTTGAACACCGCAATTCCAGTACTCCAAATGAAAAAAAAATGACCTATTTTCTCTGCTTTGTTGGCATAGTTATATATCTTAGTACATATATCCTTGGCATATTTAGATCTATTGTAGATGTATAGAAAATAATTGTAACAGATAATTTGCTCCTCTAACAAGTGTAAATGATGAAAATAAAGATTGACATCTAATTTTAAAATGCCTTCACTTATAAATGTGACATCTGAGTAGACTGTGAACAGGCATATATGATCAAAAAATTATTTATAACTACTCAGAGCAATTTAATTACAATTTAGTTAAACAAATAGGGTAAATCTGAAACTTAACATTGGCAGGAATTAGCATCTTTTGCAGAAATAAAAGAAACAGAATGTGATGTACTTCCACTGTAAAGGCTAAGATAACGGTTTGTACACTATAGCCCAGGCTTCAGTTCTTCCCTCCACCTGATGTCCTGCACAAGCTGGTTTTGGAGAGAACCAGGAAGAAGCACACTTGACTCTTACCTCAGACTGAATGAGTGTCAGAATATTTGGTGGCAACCAGGACTAGTGTTGAAGTCAGTCGTCAGATCCTAGGAGTCAGTATCACTGAGGTTGGGCCAAAGAGCTGGAAGGGGTGTTTTTGTCAGCATG
>NW_007069231.1:0-947 GCF_000164805.1 Carlito syrichta
TTAAATTCAGATTACATTTTAAAATGGAAGCTAAATTTTTTTGAAGTAGAAAAAAATGTTATTTTGGATCTAAACGTGTTTCCTGGATACAGTCTAGCACTCTAAAACAAAATGGAATAATATTAAAATATGCATAGAAATAATTCATAGGTCAAATTCAATAGTCATGTCAGAATAAAAACATATGTTAACATAAAATTGTTTATGAATCTTGATAGATCATTACCCGTAGAAACTAAAGTAGAATACATTTTAAAATCAAAATTTAACATTAAATCAGAAATTTGTTTAATTTGGAAATTATAATAGTTATAGAATAGAGATTGCCACGGTTTTTAAAACTATAGTTTTGTAAATTTTTCTACTTTAAAATCAGAAATAAGTGAAAGCAAGGAAGTGATCACTCATTTCTGTAATTTATAATCTTACCTTTTTAAAACAGGACACCATGCTTATTATGGTCCAGGGACCATACTTAAATATTTTAAAATAGTAACTGATTTCAATTTTCATAAAACCTAAAATAACAATCACAAAGGTAAGAAGAGCTAGCACCTCATCTAAGCAACTTTGGCTTTCCAGGTAAAATCTGCAGTTCTGCTTCCAAACTTTCCCATGGATGGCAGTCCTGAACTGTGACCCAAAGTCTCATCACCATCCTCACCTGAAAAGCACCGTGAGAAACATTGGTTAAAAAAACAATTTCTTCACTAAGTCTCTCCGAAACACATTGTTTATTTGCTTCGGTAAGCCTCTAAAGATGTTTTGTGGCTTTACAAGTTCCAAGTTTGAAGTTGAAATTCTTAGGAGGTACATTATCTGCAAGTTTGACATTTTAAAATGTATGGGGCTACCATGCTTTTGTTAAAACACTTTATATTACATAAAGGGGGGGGAAAGGCAAGACTCTCAAATTTCTACAGGGCGCTGGCGCATTTCAGATTTTA
>NW_007069232.1:0-1854 GCF_000164805.1 Carlito syrichta
ATACTTCTTGCTCATCTGAAGCCTCTGCCTCTGTAAATGTCCCCATGATCATACTCTCTCACACATCACTGTCTTTTCACTTCTCTGTCAGCCAGCAATCTACACGGCCTTGTATTAAATGATATAAAGGCCCTGTCCACTCAGCCCCTCCCCGCAAAAAGTAAACACCAGTCTACCTGGAAGGCAAATCCCCAGCCAAAAGAAGGGCACTTTATCAAACTTAATGATATCATCAAGATCACCCCCATACCCTATTAAAAAGAGGGCAAACGACATGAACAGACATCTCTCAAAAGAAGATATACAGATGGCCAACAAACATGAAAAAGTGTTCAACATCACTCATCATCAGGGATATGCAAATTAAAACCACAATGAAATGCCACCTCACATCAGTCAGAATGGCCATGATTAAAAACTCAAAAAATAGATGCCGACATGGATGCAGAGAAAAGGGAATACTAACACTGTTGGTGGAAGTGTAAGTTCAGACATCCTCTATGGAACGTGATATGAAACTTCTCAAAGAACTAAAAGTAGATCTACCATGAGATCCCACTACTAGGTATCTACCCAATGGGACAGAGGTTGTAACATAACAAAGACACCTAGGCGCACGTGTTCACTGCAGCACAATTCACCGATGTGAAATCGACTGACATACCCATCAACTAAGTGGATAATGAATATGTGGTGTATATATACACCATGAAATACTATACAGCCATGCAAAAGAATGAAATTGCGTCCTTTGCAGCAACATGGATGGAGCTGAAGACCATCATCCTAAGTAAACTGACTCAGAAACAGAAAGCCAAACACGTGGGAGCTAAATAGTCACAAGGATGGAAATAACAGGCACTGCAGACACTAATAAGGGGGGAGGGACCTAAGGTTCAGAAACTGCCTGCAGGGTACAACGTTCACTATCTGGGAAATGGGCTGCCTGAGACCCAGTTCCCACCACTACACAATATGTCCATCTGACATGTACTCATGTATACCCCCCAAATCTAAAATTTTTTAATTGAATAGAAAAAAAAGATCACCCCATCTATTTGAACACATATCTGCTCATTAAGCAACTTTTTAAATTTTTTTTTTTTTTTTTTGAGTTGGAGTCTCGCTCGGTTGCCCAGACTGGAGTGCAGCGGCCGCTCCCGGCCACCCGCAGCCTTGCCTGCGGGGCTCCGGCAATCCTTCCGCCTCAGCCTTCCGAGTAACTGAAGTTACAGGCATGCGCTACCACACTCGGCTGATTTTTTGCTTTATTGTAGAGATGAGGTCTCGCTGCCCAGGCGAGTCTCGAACCCGTGGGCTCAGGCAATCCACTCACTTCAGCCTCCCAAAGGCGCGGGATTACAGGCTGATCCACCAAGCCCAGCTAAAAAATCATTTTTAATTGTGGTAAAACACACATGATAGAAAATTTACATCTTAAACCTTTTATGTGTGTAATTCAGGGGCACTGAGGGCATTCATATTCTTGTATAACCACCAACACCTCCCATCTCCAGAACTCTATCTTAGAAAATGAAAAGTATGGACTCATTAAACAATAACTCCACATTCACACCTCCCCTGACTTCTGGAAGATACCATTCTACTTTTTTGTCTCCATAAACTTGACTATCCTAGGTACCTCACATAAGTAAAATCGTACAAAAGTTGTCTTTCTGTGTCTGGCTTATTTCACCTAGCATAATGTCCTCAAAGTTTACTAATGTTGTAGCATGCCAGTATTTTCTTCTTCTTTTAAGTTGAATAACATTCCTATTGTATGTATATACCACATTTTTGTTTCATCCATTTAATGGACACAAGTTACTTCCACTTCTTGGCTATTGTGAAGAA
>NW_007069234.1:0-1522 GCF_000164805.1 Carlito syrichta
CCATTGATACAGTAAAGTTTCATTTACAGTAATCATTCTAATCTGGTTCAAAGTCTTTCTGCACAAGAGCTATATACATCTGACAGTTTTGAAACTGAAACAGGTAACTCTGCTTGAAGGATCTAGAGATCCAAGATAAAACCACAGAAAAGACACAAATGAACAAGAAAAAATTTCTTTCAGACAAAGAAACACAACTCTCTCTGCAAAAGAGTGTACACGAATATATATATAAATATTATTTCAGTTCCTGAATGTTGTTTAAAAGCTCCCCACAAACAGGAGAAAAAATTATGTAATTATTTGAAGATGAAGAATTCTCTTTCTCTTATTTCCTGATGAGAACACACAAGAGCCATTTCAGCAGCTAGAAAAATCTGCAAAAAAATGCTCCTAATTATGATATTAATGCACATCCTGCCTTTAATGTTTTATTTTAACATTTATTTATTTTATTTTTTTAAAAAGAGAAAATTATATATTTAGATTTCTCATGATTAATTATCAGTTATATCTCATGTAATATGAGGGAGGACCTCCTCAAAAAAGTAGGAATTATCTTTTGGAGGACAGGCCCCTCATAGGACAGGATTCCCCAGCTGGGTAAGTGTTCTAGGAACCCATCAGAATCAGTGAGCCAACTAGCATTGTTGTGAGATTCTGCATTGTGGAAGAATTTGTCCAGAGTTGTGGAAAACAGGTTAACTGATTCTGCCACCATGACAACACACCCTGCCTAACCTGTGCTGAGTGATCAGCAGTTTTTGAACAAAAACAGTATAATCCCCATGCCCCACCCTTCCTATTCACCTGATCTTGCCCTGAGCAACTTTTTATTTTGTTTCCCTAAATGGAGAAAAATCCTCAAAGAGAAATGTTTTCCAATGTAGAAGAGGAGAAACAAAAAACAGGAAAAACATTAAAAAGCATCAAAATTGTGATGAATTAAACTGTTGTAAGCAGTGGAAAAAGCATCTTGATAGGTGCATAGCATCAAATGAAGAATACTTTGAAGATGACTGAAGTTTAAATATGTAAGAATACACTTTTTAATAAGTAAATTCCAATTTGGGGGTCTACATTGTATGTTTTAGAATAATACTTTACTAGTTTTATCTGTTAATGAGTATTTAGCATTTATACTTTAACAAATCAAAAATTTTAGAAT
This sequence comes from Carlito syrichta, assembly GCF_000164805.1. Lineage (NCBI taxonomy): Eukaryota > Metazoa > Chordata > Mammalia > Primates > Tarsiidae > Carlito > Carlito syrichta. Next base: position 1,169 of record NW_007069234.1, read on the forward strand.
GTGTTTACATGGTTTTGTGTTGGAAATGTGTTTATATTCAGGTACTGATATTAAAAATTATTTTATGCTTTGGGAGGCAGAGGTGAGGGGATCGCCTGAGCCAAGGGGTTCAAGACCAGCCCGAGCAACGTGGCGAGACCTCATCTCTACAGTAAATTTTAAAAAATAGCTGGGTATGGTGATGTGCACCCGTGATTCCAGCTACTTGGAAGGCTGAGGTGGAAGGATCCCCAGAGCCCAGCAGATTGAGACTACAGTGGCCCTGAGTATGCCATTGCACTCCAACCTGGGCAACAGGGTGATACTCCAACAAAAAAAAAAATTTATGAATCCTAAGCATGCTTTTAAAAATAG
>NW_007069235.1:0-2079 GCF_000164805.1 Carlito syrichta
TCGGGACTGGGATTAGGGAGTTTCACTCTGGAGCATACTGCTCCTCTTCCTCCCTGGTCCCCCATCTTCCAGTGGGTGGGCGGTTACTGAATCTGCATTTAAACCTCAGATCAGAAACAAACCTACACTCTCCTCCATGTCATGCAATGAGCCCAGAGGCAGACGTAGATGTTTTCCTGGGCTCAGCCCACAGCGACCTTCTCTGCCCTTCCTGCCTCACATGAATCCATATGGGGGTTTCTTCCTATAGCAGATGCTTGTACCTGGGCCTGAAAAACCTCCTGCTGGGCAGAGTCCTCCACCCCTGACTCAAAGCTAGAGTTCTGTCTAAGTGACCATTAATGTATGGAAGGTAAGTGGCTTAGTTATCGCCTGAGCATTAGGTTGCAGCCAACCAAACTAACAACGGACACTTTTTTGGGAACACCCTAAGAACTTAGTTCACACTGACTAGAATGCAAAGGGTAACCAGCGGTCCTGACTTGCTGGGATGGAGGAGTTTGAGGGCTCAACTTTCAGTACCAAAATCTGAAAAATCCCCAACAAGCCAGAGTCTCCTGGTGCCCCTCATGACTGCTTTATCTCAGATGTCCATGTGATCTAATGTAATGGGAGATGGAATGGGGCCTGGTTGTCCTACACCATAGCTGTTCACCTCACAGTCCATGATGGTCTGCACAGACATTGTCAATACAGTCCATGCCAGAAAGCAGTCCCAGGGAGGGATCAACCTTCCCACAAAGCCAAGTGCTGGCAGAGAGCTGGTAGACACACCCCTGGCTATCAGCACTCTACAGATAAATGAGCAGGACGCTATTGCTGGAACTCCATTTCCTACAGTGGCCTTGCCCCTCCCTAAGAAGGCATCCTGAAGTTCTCCAACTGGCAGAAGAGGGGCCCACCTGCCAGACAGACCAGCATTGCTTGGGAGAGTTGTGTCTATAACTTTTCTTCTCCACAGTGCTCCATGTTACAAGAGATGGGTCCCAGGAGACCGCACCTTTGGTACAAGGGGAGGCTGGACCACATGCCACATGGTATCAGGATGCATGAAGATGCTGCCTCCTGGGATGAGTCCAGTCCAGTCCACCCCACAGGCCCCAGAGAAAGGGCACACCCACCCTTATGAGAGTAGGGTGGGATAACCCTGTTAAAGGCACATATGTGAATAGGATAAAAGTCTGTGATCCACAATTGAAAACACACAACCCCTCTGTTTCTTGCTATATCACAGACACATCACTTACTTTGTCTTCCACATTGCCTCTGAGCTCATGGTCACCAATCTCTGAAGGGCACTTGGCCTCCAGCTACTCAGAGGATAATGTGGGGAAGTTTGGCTGCCCTTTCCCACTGCACTGGATTGGCTTCAAGTCAACAGAGAGAATTCGAGGCAAAGGCACAGGGTGTGTTGGAGAAAGAAGAGGTAAATAAGCATCTGGTTCATCAAGGGCCGAGGACATGCAGTGTTTGAAGAGGCCCAGCTCTATGCACCTGACCAACAGTGCTATCATGGTTAATTGGAAGATGATGCCATCACAAAACTCCAGTAGTGTCAATGAGGTGTCTTCTCAATAGAAATCCAATCTGATGGTATATTTTTGAGATGTCCTACCCCTTAAGATTGTTTATCAGAGCTAATTAATAAAATAAAATAAAATAGCAAAAAAGCAAAATGACCTGGAAGTGAACCTCAACTTAGCCATTTGGCTGCTGCGTGCCTGTAGAGGAGAAGCTTAACAGCCTGGAAAGAATGTCTATCTTCTCATCTGTTAAACTGGCACCATACGGGATCCCTCCTACCATGGTTGCGGCTAATTAGACAAGACAGACAACCACATGAACTGTCAGTCTCAGAAAGAGTAAAGAACCCATGCTAAATATATCCTAACAACACACAGGAACTTTCCCCCTTCAGTTATTATTGCCATGCCTTAATGCCTAGAGAAAAGGGAAGACTGAAACTGTTTTGATTGAAACTAAGTAGCAGAAATCTTTAAAAAAAGTATACTCTGTTAGTATCTGCCATGTTAACACAATTTAGGCTTTCATTTAAAGTAGAAATCTGAGCATTTCTTG
>NW_007069236.1:0-1048 GCF_000164805.1 Carlito syrichta
TTCAGCCTACAGTTACCCTTTGCAGTGAGGTGAATTTCCTGGAGGCAGCAAAATGTTGACTGCTAGTCATTGGAGACTATATTAACTCATTTGCAACCACTGATGTGAATTCACGTCATTCCAAATTCTGTTCCTGGTTGCCAGAGATGTGAATTTACATCATTGCAAATTCTGTTTCTGAATGCTGCAGTGTTGCCATATGTATGTGTTATTATATTTTGCTTGAAAATGAATAGTCAGGCAAGGAGAGAGAAAGTTAATTGAGATGACTATCTGATATCTACTGTGCAATGTTGCTGATTTACATAGTTGGTAAAAAATCACAGATTGTCCATAACTTTGTTGCAATCAGTGTTGTATACTTGTATTTTGATAATTTCATGGATTTCAGACTTCAAAGTTAGAAATAATTTACCATAATTATGGAAAATAAAGAAACATATACTGCTGGTCTCGGTGGCTCAGCCTGTAATCCCGCACCTTGGGAGTCTGAGGTGAGTGAATTGCCTGAGCCCGCGGGTTCGAGACCCACCTGGGCAACTTGGCAAGACCTCATCTTTACAATAAATCAAAAAATCTGCCAGGCGTGGTAGCGCACGCCTGTAGTTCCAGCTACTTGGAAGGCTGAGGTGGAAGGATCGTGGAAGCCCAGCTGGTTGAGGCTGCGGTGACCGGGAGCGGCCATTGCACTCCAGTCTGGGTGACAAAGTGAGACTCCGAGTAAAAAAAAAAAAATAATAGTATATATATGCTGATGAGATTTCTCAGGTCGAAGGTGAATCTATTTAACTTATTAGTGATAGTAAGTCAGATAGTGTTGTAATGATGCAATGTAAATGCAGAAATATAACACAGATATGCCAAGCTCAGGGCTCAACCTGTCATCCCAACACTTTGGGAGGCTGAGGCGAGTGGATCGCCTGAGCCCACGGACTAGAGACCAAGCCTGGGCAATTTGATGAGACCTCATCTCTACAATAAATAAAAAAATAGCCAGGCATGACCACACATGCCTGTAGTTCCAGCTACTTGGATGGCTGAGTTGGAA
>NW_007069237.1:0-844 GCF_000164805.1 Carlito syrichta
CTCATGTACCATATAATTCACTCATTTATTTTTATTTTATTTTTTATTTATTTTTTGAGTTGGAGTCTCACTCTGTTGCCCAGACTGGAGTGCAGTGGCCGCTGCCAGCCACTGCAGCCTTGACCTACTGGGCCCTGGCGATCCTTCTGCCTCAGCCTTCCAAGCAGCCAGAACTACAGGTGTGTGCTACCACGCCCTGCTGGGTTTTGATTTTGTAGAGACAAGGTCTCGTCAAGTTGCCCAGGTGGGTCTCGAGCCCGTAGGCTCAGACAATCCACTGGCCTCAGCCTCCCAAAGTGCTGGGATTACAGGCTGAGCCACCGAACCCGGCCAATTCACTCATTTAAAATACACAATTCAGTGATTTTTAGTATGTTCACAGAGTTGTGCAACCATTACCGCAATCGATTTTATAACATTTTCATCATGCCAAAGAGAAATCCTGTGCCCACTTCCTCTTGTCCTAGGCAACCACTAATCTACTTTCTGTCTGTATAATAAATTCCAGGCAACTGCTTTTTGTTTTTTGAGGTTTTTTTTTTTTTTTGAGTCAAAGTCTCACTCTGTCGCCCAGACTGGAGTGCAGTGGCATGATCACCGCTACTCCAACGTTGACCTGCTGGGCTCCAATGATCCTTCCGCCTCAGCCTTCCAAGTGGCTGGAACTACAGGTGCATGCTACCACAGTTGGCTAATTTTTAATTTATTGTAGAGTTGAGGTCTCGCCAAGTTGACCAGTCTGGTCTCAAAACTACAGGCTCAGGCATTCCACCCACCTCGACCTCTCAAAGTGCTGGGATTACAAGCTGATTTCACTGAGCTGGACCAACTGTTTTTAATGACA
>NW_007069238.1:0-634 GCF_000164805.1 Carlito syrichta
CAATTGCCGGGCTCGGTGGCTCAGCCTGTAATCCCGCGCCTTTGGGAGGCTGAGGTGAATGGATTGCCTGAGCCCGCAGGTTCGAGACTCGCCTGGGCAGCGAGACCTCATCTCTACAATAAATCAAAAAATTAGCCGGGCATTTCAGCACGCGCCTGTAATTCTGGCTACTCGGAAGGCTGAGGTGGAAGGATCGCCAGAGCCCAGCAGGTCGAGGCTGTGGTGGCCGAGAGCGGCCACTGCACTCCAGTCTGGGCGACAGAGTGAGACTCCAACTCAAAAAAAAAAAAAAAATTTTTTTTTCATTTCAGTTTTTTACTTTTCATCCCAGTAATTTCTATCTGGTTTATTTTTATAATTTCCATATCTTTATATTCTCTGTTTAATGAGATATCTTCCTCATAGTTTTCTTTAGCTTGTTGACCATATTTTAAAATGGTTTATTTAAAACCTTTCGCTAGTAAGTTCAATGTCTTGACTTCCTTAGGGAAATTTCTATTAATTTCTTCTTTTCCTATGTATGGACCTATACTTTCTTCATTCTTTGCCTGCTTTGTAATTTTTGTTGTTGTTGAAACTGGTCATTTTGAATGTTACATGAGGCAGCTTTGGAAATCAGATTTTCTTTCTTTCC
>NW_007069239.1:0-625 GCF_000164805.1 Carlito syrichta
CGCTTTAGCCAGGACTTCCAATACTATGTTGAACAGGAGGGGAGAGAGTGGGCATCCTTGTCTAGTTCCAGTTTTCAGGGGAATTGGTTCCAATTTTTGTCCATTTAGGAGTATGCTGGCTGTGGGTTTCTCGTAGATGGCTTTTACTATTTTGAGGTATGTTCCCCGTATGCCTAGATGTTCAAGGGTTTTTATCAAGAAGGGGTGCTGGATTTTATCAAAAGCTTTTTCTGCATCTAGTGATATGATCATGTGGTTTTTGTTGTGACATCTGTTGATGTATTTAATTACATTTATGGTTTTACGAATATTGAACCAGCCTTGCATGCCAGGAATGAAGCCTACTTGGTCATGATGGATGATTTTTGAGATGTATTGCTGAATCCGGTTTGCTAGGATCTTGTTGAGAATTTTAGCATCTATGTTCATCAAAGATATTGGCCTGTAGTTCTCTTTCTTTGCTGGATCTTTACCTGGCTTGGGTATCAATGTGATGTTGGCTTCGTAAAATGATTTGGGGGAGAGTTCCATCTTTTTCAATCGCCTGGAATACCTTCGGTAGGAATGGTAACAGCTCCTCCTTAAATGTCTTGTACAATTCTGCTGGAAAGCCATCTGGAACAGG
>NW_007069240.1:0-1361 GCF_000164805.1 Carlito syrichta
TCTGTGTCAAGGCCCTAGAGGAGCTGAGGTGTGGGGCAGGTATCTGAAGTGTGCACGTGGGGTGGCATGAATAGGATGTAAACTTGACTCCTAGCAGAGAAATCAAGCCTGCCTTCAGAGCTGGTAATTAGTAATGACTATTGTGGACATCATTGTCACTAATTATAGGTGTCTTGGTGTCTGTCCTCAGGCTTCGAAAATGGGAATCTCCCTGATTCTGTGGGACTTCAGGCCCCCAGAGAGGGAAGCAGAAGGTGGAGATCTGTGGGCAAGCCTGGGCAGTGGTGGTCACTCCTCCACACTACCCCTGGGGGTCTCAAGAGAGAGTAGAGGACCCTCCAGTGGCCTCTGGGCTGTCTATGTCTGGGGAAGTGGTAGGGCTGGGTCAGGAAGGGGTCACAGCAAGAGTGGAGAGAGGCAGCAGAAGCAGGGCAGGACTCTTTGCCCATGCTGGAGGTTGAGGACAAACTGGCCCAGGGTGGCCCGGGAGCCAGGGCAGGCCTGGGGGTCCCAGTGGCTTAGCCTGGCTTAGTGGGACTCCTCTTTCTGGCTGCTGTCCCCGCTCCTGTGTACTCTTCAACTTTTCACTCAAGTCTGGAAGTCTTGGTTTTCTCTCTTTCTGGCAGAGCTGAGGTAATTGTATCCAAGTTTTCCAGAGGGAATCCTGTAAAGCCATATCTAGCAAATAAAAATAATCCAAACAATAGGGATCACATGGGTTGAAGAGGTCGCCTCATGGCGATTGTGCAGTTTTGAGCATAAGCAAAAATTAAGTTGAAATCATTTTTGGCATCTGAAGTGGTATTTGGTTTTACTTTTGTAAGTTGCCAAAGTTTTCATTCATTTGCACTCTTTTCTTCTTGTGCTAAGTAATGGAGGATTAGAGAAAACAGTGTCCAGTGGCTTAACATAAATTGTGTCCTCTTACTCCTCCCTTCCAGTGGGTGTCAGCTGTGGGGGGAAGTGGCTGCACATTTAATTCTCTGCAGGGGCATTGACCTGTCTGCTAGCTCAAATGATCCATTTTCCTAGGTCTGACTGTGAAATCCAGGCTCCAACTTTGGGCTGCTGGGGAGTTGTGTGGGGTCATGTGGGGTCCTGGGGAAGATAGCCCCCTCCTATGTTGCTCCCCACAGGATAACTCACTGCCCTGGTGCCCCCAAGAAACCTCACTCCCCAAAGGAGGTGCAGGAATCAATCCCCACCAACCATGCAGGAGCAGAGAGACAGAGAGAGCCTGATGGGTTTTGTTTTAACTTTTCTTGTAGTTTTGAAGGAAAGCCTACTTCTCTGAGAGAGGTCCTGCCACCTTTCAGATCTCACACTATGGAAAAAGATCAGTCACATTTTGTCCTGGCTGG
>NW_007069241.1:0-1169 GCF_000164805.1 Carlito syrichta
AAAAATCAGCGAGGAGATCCGGAACCTCAATGAGACTCTGGACCAAATGGACTTAATTGATACCTATAGAACACTCCATCCAAAGACCACAGAATACACATTCTACTCATCACCACATGGAACATATTCTAAGATCGACCACATAATTGGACACAAATCAAGTATAAGCAAATTTAAAAGGACTGAAATTCTACCATGCACCTTCTCGGACCACAGTGGAATAAAAATAAACATTGACACCAACAAAGTCCCCCCAAAACCCACAAAGACATGGACACTAAACAGCATGATGCTAAATAACTCCTGGGTCAATGATGACATCAAAATAGAGATCAAAAGATACCTGGAAACAAATGAAAATAAAGAAACATCTTACCAAAATCTCTGGGATGCCTTAAAAGCTGTAATAAGAGGGGAATTTATATCCCTACAAACACACATGAGGAAGATGGAAGGAACAGAAATTGACAACCTAACAAGCCACCTAAAGAAGCTGGAAAAGCAAGACCACAAAAACCCTAATTTCAGCAGAAGAATCCAGATCACCAAAATAAAAGCCCAAATCCAGAACATGGAAGACAAAAAGATAATACAAAAAGTCAATGAAACAAAAAGCTGGTTCTTCGAAAGGGTAAACAAGATTGATGGTCCCCTAGCTAGACTGACCAAGAAAAAACGAGAAAAAAACCAAATAAGCATAATCAGAAACACAAAAGATGAAGTCACATCTGACCCTGAAGAAATACAAAAGATCATTAGAGACTACTACGTACACTTGTATGGAAACAAACTTGAAAACCAGAAGGAAATGGAAGACTTTCTGACATCACACAACCTACCTAGGTTGGAACAAGAAGAAATTGAGACCCTAAATAAACCAATAACAATCAAGGAAATCGACCACGTAATAAGAAAACTTCCTACAAAAAAAAGCCCTGGTCCAGATGGCTTTCCAGCAGAATTCTACAAGACATTTAAGGAGGAGCTGATACCAATCCTACTGAAGGTATTCCAGGCGATTGAAAAAGATGGAACTCTCCCCAAATCATTTTACGAAGCCAACATCACATTGATACCCAAGCCAGGTAAAGATCCAACAAGAAAGAGAACTACAGGCCAATATCTTTGATGAACATAGATGCTAAAATTCTCAACAAGATCCTAGCAAA
>NW_007069242.1:0-1395 GCF_000164805.1 Carlito syrichta
CTGCTGATGAAAGTATTTATTTGGATTATGACCTCATTGTTCAACATTTCTAAATCAGATTACAACAATAAAATTAGAGGGAGTGTGATAATGAGAATGTCACATATAAAATTAACTGTATATATACATGTCATAGAAAATAAAACCTTGAGGAATATTTTGGATTTTATAGAGCCAAATTGTAAAATTTTCTTTGTTTTTTTAGAAATTGTATTAATAAAATAAACTGAAATAATTGAAAAATAGATAATTACAAAATAAAATTGTGTAAATGTTGAATTATCTTACATAGCCTCCCACAGAAATATATATATCTGTTTTGTCCGTAATTGTGAAATTGCAACAGCACCATTAGAATAAAGAAGAAAGAGATATGTGAACGTGACTTCATTTGTATTTTTCTTTTTCATCATTTACTCAAATATATTATAAACAATGAGAATATGCTATTTATGTCTTTTATGTGTCCCAATAACAAATGAAAGATAGAGATATGATTCAGTACACTTTAAACTAATAGAAAAGCTCATTCTAAAAAAATACAGAAGCAATTCACACATTTATATCTAATCAAGTAAGTTATAACAACCTAGATAATAACATTAGAAGTTTGCTAAATGCTCCGCTAAATTCATATTTTGTTTTATAAACAACAATCATCAAACAATGTACCTCCTTGGTGAAAATTGTATCACGTCATTCATGCATGTCCAGTTTTAAGTAGTTTTTGCCTGGGACAACTGATACACAACACATTTTTTCTGCAGACACCTTATTAATTCACCATGTCTGTTAACTCCCTAAAATAGTCACAACTCTGCTTTGGAGGATATTTATAGATTCATCCTAAAAATATTTACTACTAGGCCCTATATTAGTTTCCAGAGCAGACCTGGTCCTGTTCTCCTGAGCTTATACAGATAGCTAGGTGGTAACATTAAAATGCGATGGGTGTTATGGTAAAGAAATTACAGGGCACTATGAGAACATATGTCAAGGGAACAAGCATAACCTTGTCTCAAGTTCATGGAAGCTTTTCATAGACAATGTATTTTAAGTTGTGACAAAAATGAGTATGAAGAAACAAAACACAAGAGATCATGGAGAGTGTTGCAAGCCAAGGAAACAACATGCAGAGAAGTCTAGAGGCAAGATGAAGTCAAAGTTTTATAAAGAACTGAACTCATATAAATAGACAGTCAAGAAATGAGTACAGACTACAAAGGCATAATCAACTGTGTCAAGGAGTTAAGGAGATTTGGAATGATTGAGGTAAGCAGGAAAGTGACAGCAATCAATTTTTATTTTCAGAAAATTACTTTATTTGCTCAATGGGGAATAGATTGGAGAGAATAAGAGCCTGGGACAGAGAAAATGGCCACCTGATTTGGGGTG
>NW_007069243.1:0-915 GCF_000164805.1 Carlito syrichta
GCCCCGGGCATACGTAAAAGTACCAGTACCTGCCGCTAGTGCCTCCCTGGGTTAATTTCCATTGCATAGCGGCAGTGTGGTAGAATTGGGTCAGATCCCCGGTCATGACTGGAAACCATGTGTGTGGGGGGGTCATGTTTGAAGCTTGCCAAATGACATCATTGGTGGAAAGGTCTATAACCTGCTAGGTTAAGTTCACGGGTTGGTGGGGATTGGGGCTTGCTCGGAGGGACCCTAACCCTGTCATGAAGAAGCAGAAGAAGTATGACATAGTCTTAGCTTTAGAGGATTGTCCTTGTCCTGTTTGCTTTTCCATTCCAGAATGTAGTTCTGCAGTACTGCAAATGGCTCAGCTGGTTGTACGTGGGTGTAGTGGATCCACGGGACAATGCCGTCTACCTTGAGTGTGGTGGGTGTGGTTAAGACAACAACATAGGGCCCCTTCTAGAGTGGTTCCAGTGTATGGTGCTGGTGGTGGTGGATGTACACCCAGTCTCCTGGTCTATAACGGTGCGGGTTCGGGGGTGGCCCGGTCTCATAGAGAGCCTTTAGAATGGGCCACACCTGTTCATGTGCCCTTTGCAGTGCCCACAAAGAAAAAAGAAGTTGTTGGTCATCGAATTCAGTCAGGGTTTCAGATTTCAAACTCGGAACAATAGGCAGTGGAATACCAAACATGATTTCGAAAGAAATGAGGCCCATTTTATAAGGGGAGTTATGCACTCTATAGAGGGCGAAGGGGAGGAGAGTCACCCAGTCACCGCCAGTCTCCAAGGCTAATTTGGTTAGGGTCTCTTTTAATGTTCTATTCATATGCTCTACCTGCCCTGAACTTTGGGGTCTATATGCACAATGTAATTTCCAGTCTGCCCCAAGAACCCGAACTATTCCCTGTTTTACCTTGGAGACAAAGCT
>NW_007069244.1:0-891 GCF_000164805.1 Carlito syrichta
CTGGTTTTTCACTTCCCAACCCACAGGTTGATGACTTCTGTCAGATGACATAGCTGAGGCTTTATGACTAAAACAGGCTTTATGGTGTACATATGTGGGCATTCGTGTGTGTACATGTATGCTAACTTTTGCCAAGAGGCAGAGCTTACCTATTCTGGAGAGCACATCCTTGGTCTCCCCAGGTAATAGCAGTTGTGACTTCTCTCCACTCTGATTGCATATTCCTGCAACTTACAGTAAGTTCTCCACATACAAACCTTCAAGTTGTGAACTTTCAAAGATGTGAATGTGTGCTTGGATGTCCAGTCTTGTAAGTTAGTCCATGTGTCTGATATACATTGTTATGTGCATGCAAAGTACGGTAAGATTAAAAAAATTTTCTTTATTTTTTTATTTTTTGTTTTTTATGCATTATTTTTGTGAAAAGTATTATAAACCTATGATAGTATATTACTATGTAGTCAATTGTGTTAGTTGGGTACCTATATTAACTTTATTGGATTTATGAACAAATTGGACTTGCAAATATGCTCTCAGAATGGAACTCGTTCATATGTAGGGGACTTAACTATTAATATCATAGACTCTGATTGGCCCCTTGCTGTGTTGTGTACTGCCTGAACAAGAGATAGTGTCTTACCATGAGTAGGGTGCCACGAAGCTCCTCCTTCCCCTTCTTATTAGAATGTGTGCCAGATTCCTCTGTGCATCAGAGGAAGCTGCTGAAATAAAGTTTTGGGGCACTGCGGATCCAGGGTGATCATCTGCGTAAGACACTACCAATTCTACTGGTTTAATAGGTAAGAAGTAATGTATTTTGGGTAAAAAGTTCTCTTTGTGAAAAAAAAAAAAACAGCCCCATTACAAAGTGGGCAAAAGATATGAATAGAC
>NW_007069245.1:0-404 GCF_000164805.1 Carlito syrichta
TAGGTAGACTACCTACCTACCTACCTACGTACCTATAGCCTTAGACTACCTACCTACCTACCTACCCATAAGCCAATTCCTTATAAGGAATTGGTTCACACAGTTATGAAGACTGAGAAGTCCACAGATCTTCTTCAGTCAGTCAGCTGGAGACTTTGGATTGCTGATGGTATGATTGCAGTCTGAATCTGAAGCACTGAGAACCAGGAGAGCTTGTTATGTTAGTTGTGCTTTGAGTCTGAGACCTTAAGCAGGAGACCAGTGTGTCAGCTCAAAAACAGTCTGGTAAAGACTGCAAAACCTCTCTTCTCATGTCGTTTTTTTTCTATTCAGGCCTTTACTGGATTAAACGAGGTTCACCTACCTTGGGGAGCATGACTCTGCTTTACCTGGTCTACAGATTC
>NW_007069246.1:0-2767 GCF_000164805.1 Carlito syrichta
CATGGAAATAATGTTTCTAGAGTAATGCTGGGTGGCAGAAGGTTGTAAGTGGCTTTCGTTCAATGCAGGCATACATGTGAATAATTCTTTTGTTTTCCATTTTCTTTCGTTAAAGGATAGCTGTAAGTGGATTTTTAAATCTATATAGTGTATCTCAGGAATGCAAAACTTTGTATTTGGAGCTCGGTCTTTCACGGTTTTGGTTGCATGAATTAAATATTTATTTACCAACTTACACTCTGTTTTAGATTGGCTAAAAGAAACCTGACTGCACACAGAGAGTGTGTGTGGCTGGGTGTGTGTGTCGGGTGGGGACCGGGATGTGTTTGGGTTTCACTTTGTAAAGACTGTTTGAGTGTAAGTGTAGTCATTTCTAAAAGCATTGGAGTAACTACATTATGCTCAAGGAGAACATTTGTCAAAAGTGATCATCAGAGTTTGCCTGAAGGGTCCTGCTCTAGTGTGTGTCTGAATTCTAGGCAAGGGTTTTAGATAATTGGACCTATTGCCCAGTGAAGAAATGACAAAAGGCCTTTTTACTTTCAATGGAGTTAATGATAGCTGGAGTGGCCAATCACCTTTACATCCTCTCTTCATTTGATCGTGGGATTACTTATCATTTTCTCGCCTTATCTGTTATCCTGTTAATCACTAAATTTGTCTTTCTGAAGATGAATGAGCATGTGATAAAATTCTCCAATGAACTGCCTCTGGGAGAGGAAACTTTGTTGTGGAGAATGTGTGAGAAGTAAGCAGTAAGTGTTAAGCAAAAGTCAGATTGATGTTATCACTGAGGTTTCCCTGGAGTGGAGACAATTACTCCTTGTTTGTTTGGCTATTAATCCGGAATTGTGTGTGGGTGTGCAAGTCTTATGAAATGATTATGCCGGCTCCTTAGAGTCCAAATCAAGTGTAATAATAGAGTTTCAGTGTATATTTTAAACCAGGGTACAACGAGTTGATTTATAAATATTTTACCATGATTCATGAATTGCCTTATCGGCCAGCCGAATTTTTTGAATAAATAACATCATCCTCATGGAATTAGTTCTCTAATCCGTCAGTATATATTAATAATCTTTAAAGTACTAAGTTTCATGTGATCTCATTTTTTATCTAATCAGGATATATCTGGATTGATATAATTTGAAATTTCTAAGGCAGCCTCTTTTTGTCAATAGTTTAATTTTCCTGTTTTAAAGTTCATTTGAGGGAAAAGACATAGAAGGTGTCATCAACCCAAGCTAATTATGTCAGCTGACTAGCCAGCTAGCCAGCCAACTACCTCCTCTGCTAGTTAAGTCAGCTAGCTATACAGCTAGCTAGTTAAGTCAGCTAGCTTGTCTGCTAGCTAGTCAATTAGCTAGGTAAGTCAGCTAGCCAGCTAACTCGCCAGTTATCCAGCTAGTTAAGTCTGCTGGCTAGACAGCTAGATAGCTTGTTTGCAAGCTAGTTATGTCAGCTAGATAGCCAGCTAGCTAATCAGCTAGCTAGTTAAGTCAGCTAGCAAATCAGCTAGTTACTTAGCTATCTATTTGGCTAGCAACTCAGGTAGCTGGTCAGCTAATTAGTGGGCTCGCTTGCTTTCCATCAGGTCAGCTAACTAGTTGGCTCCCTCACTTGCCAAATGGTTCACAAATTAGTCGACTCACTCTGCAGCCAGCAAACAAACTAACTTTTCAGCTCGCTCGCAAGCCAACAGGACAGCTAACTAGTCGCCTAGCTTGCCAGCTGACTAGTTAAGTCAGCTCAGCAGTTGGCTCACTCGCCGGTCAACTAGTTAAGGCAGCTCACCCGTCGGCTCACTCGTCAGTCAATTATTTAAGTTAGCTCACCAGCGGCTCACTCCCTGGCCCACTTGTTAATTCTTCTGACCAGTCGGCTCACTTGGTAGCTGACTAAATTTTGCTGAGCAGTCAGCTCACTCACCGGTCAACAGGTTAACTCAGCTCACCAGTCGGCTCACTCACAGGCTGACTAGTTAAGTCAACTGACCAGTTGGCTCAATCAACGGCCGACTAGTAAAGTTAGTTGACCAGTCGGCTCACTCACCAGCTGACTCATTAAGTCAGCTCAACTGTCAACTCACTCGCTGGCCAACTATTTAAGTCAGACAACTAGCCAGCCAACAAGTTAAGTCAGCTAACCAATTGGCCAACTAGTCGGCTACCTTTCAGCTGACATGTTAGCTCAGCTAACTTGTCAGCCAACTAGTTAGTCCAGCTAACTAGTCGGTGAATTAGTCGGCCGACTACTTAGGTCAGCAAACCAGCAGACAACTAGTTAACCGAGCTAACTAGTGGGCCAACTCGTCATTCAACACGTTGACTCAGCTAACTAGTCGGCCGACTAGTTGTCCAACTTGTTAAGCCAGCTAACAAGTCGGCCGAGTAGTCAGTCAACGTGTTACAAGAGCTAAGTTGTCTGCCAACTCATCAGCTACAAAGTTAAGTCACCTAGCTAACTCGTTAACCAACTAGTCAAGCCAGCTAGTTAACTCGTTTCCCAACAAGTTAAAACAGTTGGCTAACTCGTTAACCAACTCATAAGTCAGCTAGCTATCTCGTTATCCAAGTAGTTAAGTCAGTTATCTAAGTCAGCTAGCTAAATAGTGAGCTAGCTAAGTCAGCTAGCTCACTAGTTAGCTAACTATTTAAGTCAGCTACTTAAGTCTACTACTTAACAAGTTAGCTAATTATTAAATCAACTAGTTATTCAGCTAGTTAAATAGTTAGCTAACTAATTTCAGGTAGTTGTCAGCTAGCTA
>NW_007069247.1:0-716 GCF_000164805.1 Carlito syrichta
TCCAAACCCCCCTCTGTCTAAGTTGTGAAAGATAGGTTTGTATTAATTCAAACCTGCTTATATGCCAGAGCTGACTTATGCACAGTCACAGTGACTATGTAAACCTTAGCTTCTAGTAAACATGTTCTTGAACCCAGGGTCCAGCTTATGCACAGTCACGATGACTGTGCGGACCTGGGCCCCCCAGAGTAAATATGTTACAAGAGCCTCCGGCTATCTAACATTCCAGAAGACCTAACCGGTTCCACCCTGCCCGTCTGACCGTTAGTGGTCAGTCATGGTCAGCCAGAGCCCACGCAAATCAAACACAAACCAACCAATCAGTATCTCTGTAACCGCACTCATACAATCCATCCAATCCTGTGTGGACAAGTTTGTAATACCACCCCACTCCTTCCAAATCGTGTATAAAAAAAATGCTTGCAAACCTGAATCGGGGCTCTCGTTCCTGTACCGGTGCGCCGGTAAGGGACGTGAGCCCAGACTCGAGCCTGAATAAAGACCCTCATGTGATTTGCATCGGAGCTGGCTCTTTGGTGGTCTCTCGGATTCAGGATTCGGGTACAACAAAAGAATGATGCTGGGTGAAGCTCCCTGCCTCATTATTTATAAAAAATCATAGGAAGGGTGAAGAGGACCTATATAGATACTTTGTGTAGTGATACGAAAAGTAGCAAATATTTGCAAAGCTCCTTTAAGCAACTATTTTGTTTCCT
>NW_007069248.1:0-712 GCF_000164805.1 Carlito syrichta
AAGCAATTTTATTACGCTCATTCTAAAGATAGGAAAACAAAGGTGCAGGAAGTTAAATGAGTTGCCCAAGGTCTTAACAATTAGTAAATAACAAATCAGGCTTCAAAGCTGACTCTGCCTACTACACCCACGTTCTTCAGCGTTTTGCTATAGGTGAAGAGATCTTAGGCGGCCTGCCTCCCTGCAGTGGTTAGAACAGCCTTTTTCTAATGCTACTTTGTTTTGATTCCTTGCTAATTTCTAAAACAAAACAAAAAAGCCGAGAGACACACAAAGGAACTCCCCCGTGCCTCCCTCCCTTCGGGATGTGTTTGGGGCAGTCTCCTCCTCTCCTTTTTGCGACAAGGGCAAAAGGGGCCGCAGGAAAGGGGGTGGCGGGGTAGAAAGGGCGAAAAAAGAAACATCAACAGAGTTAACAGAGTTAAGGAAAATACCAAAATGACTTTCAGGAAACTTCTATTCTGTTTCCAAGTGCTAATAAATCATTAGCACTTTACATAGTCTGCCTGACACTTTACATAGTCTGATGCTTTCACTCTAGCATTTTATTTGACACTCACAACTCTGTGAGGTTTCTTGGCCAGAGTAATCACCTCAGTTTACAGATCATCTGAAACACACACTCATGAGGTACTGTTCCTAAATGGCATTGATCAAGTCACTTAAACTAGATGGTTCTCAATTTCCCAAATTTTCCATAAAGAAAGGAGGA
>NW_007069249.1:0-756 GCF_000164805.1 Carlito syrichta
CTCTTCTTTCTATAACAAAATTAAAAATAAGCTATTTTCAATTACATTTGTATCCATCTGTTTACTCATTTGTCTTCTCCATAAGCACAAGCTCGTCAAGAAGGATCCTGTTCTATTATTTGTGTATCCCCATGAGCAAGTAAAATGGTAAACACAGAATTATGTTTGATGGACTATGGTTAAATAAAAAAATTAAAAGATCTTGTATAATTTAAGCATTGTATATTATTAGAAAGGCTAAAAAAATTAAAAGATCATGTATAATTTATGCATTGTATATTATTAGAAAGGCTAGCTATTTATCTCACTACAGGAACAGAAAAAATTCAGTAGTTATTATATTTCAAAAATATATTCTGGAAGGGTGAGGCAGGAGTGCTTGAGCCCAGTAGGTGGAGACTGTTGTGGCCGTGAGTGTGCAACTGCCCTCCAGCCTGGGCAACAGAGTGAGACTCCAACATAATATATATATGGCTCAGCCTGTAATCCCACGCATTTGGGAGGCTGAGGTGAGTGGATTGCCTGAGCCTGCGGGTTTGAGACCCGCCTGGGCAACTTGGTGAGACCTCATCTCTACAATAAATCAAAAATTAGCTGGGCGGGGTAGCGCAAGCCTGTAGTTCCAGCTACTTGGAAGGCTGAGGCAGAAGGATCGGCGGAGCCCAGCAGGTCGAGGTTGCGGTGTCCGGGATCGGCCACTGCACTCCAGTCTGGGCGATGAGTGAGACTCCAACTCAAGAAAAAAAAGATATAAAT
>NW_007069250.1:0-764 GCF_000164805.1 Carlito syrichta
GATCTTGTTGAGAATTTTAGCATCTATGTTCATCAAAGATATTGGCCTGTAGTTCTCTTTCTTTGTTGGATCTTTACCTGGTTTGGGTATCAATGTGATATTGGCTTCGTAAAATGATTTGGGGAGAGTTCCATCTTTTTCAATCGCCTGGAATACCTTCAGTAGGATTGGTATCAGCTCCTCCTTAAATGTCTTGTAGAATTCTGCTGGAAAGCCATCTGGACCAGGGTTTTTTTTGTAGGAAGTTTTCTTATTACGTGGTCGATTTCCTTGATTGTTATTGGTTTATTTAGGGTCTCAATTTCTTCTTGTTCCAACCTAGGTAGGTTGTGTGATGTCAGAAAGTCTTCCATTTCCTTCTGGTTTTCAAGTTTGTTTCCATACAAGTGTACGTAGTAGTCTCTAATGATCTTTTGTATTTCTTCAGGGTCAGATGTGACTTCATCTTTTGTGTTTCTGATTATGCTTATTTGGTTTTTTTCTCGTTTTTTCTTGGTCAGTCTAGCTAGGGGACCATCAATCTTGTTTACCCTTTCGAAGAACCAGCTTTTTGTTTCATTGATTTTTTGTATTATCTTTTTGTCTTCTATGTCCTGCATTTGGGCTTTTATTTTGGTGATCTGGATTCTTCTGCTGAAATTAGGGTTTTTGTGGTCTTGCTTTTCCAGCTTCTTTAGGTGGCTTGTTAGGTTGTCAATTTCTGTTCCTTCGATTTTCCTCATGTGTGTTTGTAGGGATATAATTCCCTTCTTATTACAGCTTTT
>NW_007069251.1:0-1346 GCF_000164805.1 Carlito syrichta
CGAGATGCTCGGTGGCATGTAGCGACTCTCTCCTTGAGCCCGCACCAGGAATCTCCGAGAAACTACTCCCAGAACTGTGCTCAGTGGGCTTGGCAGTGGGTCTCTAGGGTGAAGCACTTGGTGTTTTCTCTCCAGTCTCTGCTGCTCAGGAGACCTGAGTGTAGCAAATACGGCACACTTTCCACTCCTCCACCATTCGAATTTTGTGACTAACTCTGTGCACTGTCTTTGTGTATGTGCAGCATTTCTGAGTCAAACATTCTATGTGAATTTGCACGGCGTGTCAGACACGGATTTTGGGGTAGGGGCGAATACATGCGGGACTGGGTGTCTGTGTGTCTGTTTGTCACGTAGTGTGCATGATTGGTGCACACTGATATGTGCCTTTTTTCATGTGGATCCTGCGCTGCTGTCTGTAGGCATTGTTCTCGTTTCAATGTTGGTGTGCACATTGCTGCCACGTGTGTGCATTTCCTAGAGCATGTTTTTCGGGTGTGTGTGTGTGAGTGTGTGTGTGCGCACGGGGAAGTTGCAACAGTGTCACTTGATTGCAACAGCAACCTTGAAATAGATTACAGCTAGCTAGTACTGTTGGCTTCCTGGGCAGTTCTACTTGACTACTTTTACTTTTCTTTTTTTTTTTTTTTGAGTTGGAGTCTCGCTCTGTCACCCAGACTGGAGAGCACTAGTAGCTCCCGACCACTGCATCCTCAACTTGCTTGTCAATGGCAATCCTTCTGCCTCAGCCTTCCAAGTAGCTGGAGCTATGGGCGTGTGCTACCACTCCCAACTATTTATTTAAATTTTATTGTAGAGATGAGGTCTCACCAAATTGCCCAGGTGGGTCTCGAACCCGTGGGCTCAGGCAGTCAGCTCACCTCAGCCTCTCAAAGTGCTGGAATTACAGGCTGAACCACCGAGCCCAGGTACTTTTAGTTTTCTTAAGCCTTTGGGGCTTCCGATTTAATCATGGAAATAATGTTTCTAGAGTAATGGTGGGTGGCCAGAAGGTTATAAGCGGCTTTTGTTTGATCCAGGCTTATGTGTGAATAATTCTTTTGTTTTCCATTTTATTCCTTTAAGGGACAGCTGTAAGTGGATTTTTTTAAAAAGGATATATCTATATAGTGTGCCCCAGGAATGCAAAACTTTATATTTGCAGCTCGGTCTTTCAGGGTTTTGTTTGCATGAATTAAATATTTATTCAGCAACTTACTCTCTGTTGTAAATGGCCAAAAGACACCTGACTGCACACAGAGAGTGTGTGTGGCTGGGTATGTGTGTCAGGAGTGGACCTGGATGTGTTTTGGATTTCACTTTGAAAAGATTGTTTGATTGTAAGTGTA
>NW_007069252.1:0-1233 GCF_000164805.1 Carlito syrichta
TGCCTGAAGTGTTTGATTCACTTCTGCTTCTGTGACAGAGGTAAATTTCTCATTCTCACCCAATTTTGTGTTAGATACTGGAGCATACAGAAGTACTAAAACAAGTTATCTATTATTTTCATTAGCATTTATTGATCACTTAACTACACAAGCCTGAACTAAGCTCTAGTATCAGGTATCATTCTTTCCACTATTCCTTTGTTAAGGCACACTTTTCACCATTTACAGAGAAAACAGCTTCAGGCAGGATCAGTTTCATGGCCATTCATATGTCTTTTAAGAAGCAGGGCTGGGATAAAGTTTAAGTATCTTTTTTATGCTTTGGAATCATGGGTTGTTACTCAACATCTAGTAAGCTTTGATGTGACATCTGATTAGAAAGAATGTAATTAGTGTACAGGATAGAGCATATATATTTTATTTTGTAAAAAAGTATAAAACTCAAATTTTCATAATTCTCATGAATTTGCACTTAAAGAGGCTTGAAAGTAACTTCTCATGCTCCTTGATTTCTTGCCACAAAATCTTTGAAAAGCTTTCTTTTTAAAGAGGTGCTTTAAGTTTCAATTAGTTGCATGTTTTCCATAAACAAACTTATCTCAAGCTTTAGAGACTATTTTTTAAAAGCAGTATTAAGAGAGCAAGCAGTATATGAGTGCTTGTGATACTGACAAAAGCTAGGGATTAGAAATATTCATTAAGGATGCTTTAAACACTGCAATTCCAGTACTCCAAGTGAAGAAAAATGACCTATTTTCTCTGCTTTCTTGGCATAGTTATATATCTTAGTACATATATCCTTGGCATATTTAGATCTATTGTAGATGTATAGAAAATAATTGTAACAGATAATTTGCTCCTCAAACAAGTGGAAATGATGAAAATAAAGACTGACATCTAATTTTAAAATGCTTTCACTTATAAATGTGACATCTGAGTATATTGTGAACAGGCATACTATGATCAATAAATTATTTATAAGTAACTCCTCAGAGCAATTTAATGACAATTTAGTTAAACAAATAGGGTAAATCTGAAACTTAACACTGGCAGGAATTAGCATCATTTGCAGAAATAAAAGAAACAGAATGTGATGTACTTCCACTGCAAAGGCTAAGATAATTGTTTGTACACTATAGCCCAGGTTTCAGTTCTTCTCTCCACCTGATGTCCTGCACAAGTTGGTTTTGGAGAGAACCAGGAGAAACACGCTTAACTCTTACCGCAGGCTGA
>NW_007069253.1:0-442 GCF_000164805.1 Carlito syrichta
GTCCACTCTTGAATCCTCTCTCGGTCAACACAATGCTGGTCAGCCCAGGTCGACCAGTGATTGGGTTTCCTTCATCTCCACCTGGTCCCCTCTTCCCTGTACTCAGAACAGCCATCTTAATGGTCCCTCCATAAAATTTCTTTTAGTTTTTAGAGTCTGTGCTTCAACAGGCATAAGGCCTCTTTAAAAAATAGGGTCATCACTTTGAGAGGCTGAGGTGAGAGGATTACCTGAGCCCGTGGGTTTGAAACCAGCCTGGGCAACATGGCAAGACCTCATCTCTATAATAAATCAAAAAATTAAGCCGGGCTCAGTGGCTCAGCCTGTAATCCCACGCCTTTGGGAGGCTGAGGTGAGTGGATTGCCTGAGCCCGCGGGTTCGAGACCCGCCTGGGCAACTTGGCGAGACCTCATCTCTACAATGAATCAAAAATTAGTCAGG
>NW_007069254.1:0-995 GCF_000164805.1 Carlito syrichta
AGGTTTAAGAAAGTAAAAGTACCCATGCTCGGTGCCTCAGCCTGTAATCCCAGCACTTAGGGAGGCTGAGGTGAGCTGACTGCCTGAGCCCGCGGGTTTGAGATCCGCCTGGGCAACTTTGGTGAGACCACATCTCTACAATCAAATTTAAGTAAATGAGTTGGGTGGGGTAGCGTGCGTCCCAAGTTCCAGCTACTTGGAAGGCTGAGGCGGAAGGATTGCCAGTGCCCAGCAGGTGGAGACTGCATTGGCCGGGAGCGACCGGTGCTCTCCAGTCTGGGTGAGAGCGAGACTCCAACTTAAAAATAAAAAAAAAGAAAGAAAGAAAAGTAAAGTAGTCAAGTAAAACTGCCCAGGAAGCCAAAAGTACTAGCTAGCTATACTCTCTTTCAATGATCCCGCTGCAATCAAGTGACACTGCCGTAATTTCCTCGAGAAGACACACACACACACACACACACACACACACACACACACACACACAAAGCCGATAAACATGCTCTATGAATTGCACACACAGGGCAGCGAAGTGCACACCAACATTGAGCCGAGAACAATGCCTACAGATAGCAACAAGAATCCACACCAAAAAAGACACATATCAGTGTGCACCCATCATGCACATGATGTCACACACAGAAGCGGGCACCCAGTCCCACATGCATACTCCCCTACCCCAAATCCCTATCGGACACGCTGTGCAAACTCACATAGAATGTTTGAGTCAGAAATGACGAACATACACAAAGACAGTGCACAGAGTTATTGACAAATTCGATGGGTGGAGGAGTGGGAAGAGCGCGATAATTGCTACACCCAGGTCTCCTGAGCAGCAGACTCTGGAGGCAAGAGGCACCAAGTGCTTCACCCTGAAGACCCACTGCCAAACACACTGAGCACAGTCCTGGAGGAAGTTTCACGGAGACTCCTGGTGCGGTCCACCGGAGAGGGACGCTACAGGCCTCCGAGCATTTTCAGACATACACACACACTCA
>NW_007069255.1:0-1529 GCF_000164805.1 Carlito syrichta
CCTCGGCCTCCCAAGCCCTGGGATTATAGGCTGAGCCACCGAGCCCAGACTAATATTTTATTAAGACTATATTTATCTACCATGTTTTGTAAATAGATGTGGTTTAATAATAAGATACAGCTAAAATTTCAAAACGGTATCTAAAATTTTAAATCAATTATAATAGTAATATTTACTAGAAGATAAAATATTTTATATAGATTTTATGTTATCACATAGCTATGAAAAGTCTCCTTATATAGAATTAACCTGGTTTAAGGCCTTGTCCAATTTACTGTTCATTTTCTGCTTAAATGCTTCATCTGGTAGAGTTTGTCAGCTAAAGTTAATTACTAAGGGAATTATTATAACAAGTTATCTTGCACATCAATGATTATAGTAGTTATATACAAAATTTCCACTAACCCAATGTTTTAGGAAAGAAAAAAAAAGAATAACCTTTTTTCATAGGCATTGGAGTTCTCTTGCTCTGAAGCTGTGAGTCAGGACTGATTCTCCAAATTACAGGTGGTGTTTAACAGAACTGATGGCCATAATGGTGTGCCTAGCTTGAACGGCCACAGATAAAGGTCCTTTGCACATTACTGCCTTCTATTTTCTCAGTCATCTCTAGTTCATTCTGAATATATTGGATCCACATTTATAAATGGTGAGGGTGAGGTTCAGAGAGACCAAGCCGAAGCCCAAGGCTGACTAGTACGCACACCTGGGTGGGGTGAAGGAGAAGCTTACAGCTTTCAACACAAGAGAGCTTGTGTGCATCTTGGAGCCCAGAGCACTCTATGGAGGATATTCGCTGCCTTTTTGGCTTTGCATATTCAGATTTGAAAAACAACTTATGATAATTAGTACATTAATTAGAGATGGACATCGACCATATAATGTGACACAAAATGGCAAACAACAAGAGAAGCAGAATGGATATTTATTAAAATTAAAAATAGCCAGTAGCCGGGCTCGGTGGCTCAGCCTGTAATCCCGCGCCTTTGGGAGGGTGAGGTGAGTGGATTGACTGAGCCTGCGGGTTTGAGACCCGCCTGAGCAGCGAGACCTCATCTCTACAGTAAATAAAAAAAATCAGCGGGGCATGGTAGCGCATGCCTGTAATTCCAGCTACTTGGAAGTCTGAGGTGGAATGATCGCCGGAGCCCAGTAGGTCGAGGCTGTGGTGGCCGGGAGTGGCCACTGCACTCCAATCTGTGCGACAGAGTGAGATGCCACCTCAAAAGAGAAAAAGCCAGTAATAACATTCAATTATTTAGCAAACAGATAGTAAATGAAGACAGCAATCAGACAGTAAGATAAAGCAATAATTCAACAAACATTCGCACCAGTGAGGCCTTGGGACAGCCAGGCCAGGTAAGAAGTCCATGCAGGGTGTAGGCTTTGTGCTTTAGCAAGCAGCAGACATGGCTGCCTCTTGGGAAGTGCCACACTCAGCCTGCAGAGAGGGATGGAGAAGTGTCTGAACAATCCCTGGGCTGACAACTTGGAGTAGAGAATCACCCCCCCACCTTGGTTTATACAGC
>NW_007069256.1:0-831 GCF_000164805.1 Carlito syrichta
CCTATCTTTCTTACTTTTGTATTTTTATACAAAAATTAATCAATTATGCAAATGAAATTGCTAATTCATGCATTAAAATTCATACATTAAAACAAGAGAACTCACTTAGATCTGTATGTATATCTATATCTGAAAGAGAGAAATAGAGATAGATGGATAGATAGATACATACATACATAGATGCAGATGTAGATATTTACCTATATATAGCTTATTAGAAACAAGACCAAAACAATTTTTACTTCTTTTATTTCAGCAAAAATTCTTATTTCTCCTAAGTGAAGTAAAATATTGTGTTGGGAGCCATCCTTGGAGGCCCACCTGATTGACAGGGTCTGGGTGGGCCGAAGACCCCGGGCCGCAGGGCAAGCCCAGGAAGTTGAGGCCTTTCTGTCTTCCACCTTTGCTGTTTGTTACCGCTGAAGAATTCTGTGCAGTCATGGAAGAAAAAAATGGCATGTTTATGTGAAGTACTCACAGCTAACCTGGAAATGTCATGGTTTGTTTTTCCGTTTTCCTGCTATGCCACTTGGCCTTTTCTAACATATGCAAGTGTTAAACGCTGAAGCATATCAAGAATGCTTTCTTTCACTTGGTTATAAGTTACTAGATATTGCTTAAGTGATAAATGATATAAGTATATTCACTCTTATTTGATTTAGGATTATACAGTTTAGTATTTAGACATAAGGATTTTTAGAAGCACAAGTTTATAGTAAGTTCATTATGAATTCATTATAAGTTCTAACACTTATCTAGGAGTTATGTAGGTGATTTATAACGCTGTTTTCACTGACTTAGATAAAGATTGATGTTAAGGTTTTTACTTAA
>NW_007069257.1:0-925 GCF_000164805.1 Carlito syrichta
CATCCCCAGCTTCCTTTTCTCAGGGTGGGGTTCTCCACGGGGATATTTTGTTTCTCAGTACACATGGGCCACTGGCCAACTTGCCACTCAACCTCACAGGTCAGTGTGGACCCTAGGGAAGGAAGGCATGCTTGAAGTCCTAACCCAGCTTACTCTTCTAAGGACAGAATGCATGTCTATCAGATGTGTTTGCTGTTGTTTTCTGCACAGTAAAAATTTTCTCATTGAACATGGGAAAATTGCCTAGGAAAAATTGACACCCGCAGTAGCTTGTGATGTAGGGTGCATCTATATTAGATACAATGTAGAATTTGCAAGTCATGCTTATGAAAATTATGGAGCAACATGGAAACTTGCTAATTATATACTTTTAAGGGGAGAAATCCTAATTCAAAATTATACATATATTATGATTACAGCTATGCTTACTTATGATTTTACTTGCAAAGGAGTAATCAGATAACATAATGGCAGTGTTAGGGCAAGGATCATGAGTTACAGTAGAGAATAATTTTTTTCAAATTGTATTAACAACGCAATAAAAGACTTAATATTTACCAAATTGCTACCAACTATTAAACATTGCAAAGGCTTCCTATTCTTTAAAACAGTCACCAAATCCCAGTAATAAAATTTTGCACATCTGATTACCACAAGAACCTGGAATACGTTTTTTGTTTTTCATTTATCCTCTCAAATTTTCTCTCCCTCTCCCTCACTCCTTCTTCCTCTCCCTCTTTCTTTCACACACACACCACAAATGATTTGTTAGATAAACTTGGAAGGAAAGATAAAAAACAATTCACCTTCTTCTAGTGCGTGTATAAAGTTCTACCCTTTCTATTAAGATTTAAAAGGGTCTGTTAGTCAAGGGCCACAGAAGAGAGGTCACACTCAAAGGTTTTTAATTGAATAGAGTTGAATA
>NW_007069258.1:0-6088 GCF_000164805.1 Carlito syrichta
GAGGTGACTTTACAGATTAGACAAATTAGTTCATCTATTTTCCACGGAGGAATTGGAGATAATCAGTGATTTGCCAAATTATTTAAGTTAACATTCACGAATCACCTAGTCTGGTACCTGGCAATGGAGCCCACCGCCCCCTATGTCAATACTCTTACCATGGTCCCTCAGAGACTCAAACACAGAGCTGAGGTGGTCATGGGGTCTTCTGACTCCCCATCCCTGAACGTTGCAAATGTGATAAATCATCCTCGTGCGAGGCCCTCGGTCGTGCCTGACATCTGGGCACTAGGCCTCACCAAAAGACTCTCCGTTCTCCACCTCTAGATAGCACCTCTGGCCTTCCTGATTTCTGGTCAGTGGGTCAAGGGTCAAGGATATTAAGTTGCATCTGTTTTAGAACCTCCTAACCGTGCCCATGCTACTGTGTTGTTCTGGGTACTTCCTATTTCACAGTATTTCCTTTGGGGATGGGCCTTCGCGGCTGGCACTCTCCTGTGGGAGGGACCAGTGGACCTGGTCCGATGCTTGGCCCGAGTCCAAGCAACATAAAGCAGCAGGCAAAACTCTTTCCATTGAGCTGTGTTTCCATGGTTGGAGGTCCAACCATGACTGCAGAGGCTGTCTTTCCAGGGGCTATGCGATTGTTGATGCCATCGGCCCCCCTGCTTTTGAGGCCGAACAAGGACAGGACTCTGCTTCGCTCGTGTATTTAACCACCAGATCTTTGCAGCGACGGTCCATCTAGAGTCACTCTACAGACCACAACCTTTAAAAACTTACTAAATAGGCAATGTTTCACCATTAGTCTCGCTTTGGACAATAGATGCCAGTCCGCTGTTCATCCACATACGAACAAGACACAGAGAGTGGCCGATTGCAACACTTGCTTCATTATAATAATAAAAACACCAGTCAGACACAGAAGCTCATGACTGTGATCCCAGCATTTTGGGATGCAGTGGCAGGAGGATATGTTGAGCTTGGAAGTTTGTCGGGAAACTTCATCGTTATGAAAAATACAAAAAACCCTGGAGTATGGTGGTGTGTGTCTTGAGTCCCAGCAACTCAGAAGGCTGAAGTGAGAGGACCGCTTGAGCCCGATTGTTTAAGTCTGCGATGCACTCTAACCCGGGCAATATAGCAAGACTCTGTATCTACAAAACAAAACACAAAAAACCCAAAGTAGGTTAAGCTAATTCATCATTTTTTATACTTGAAATTTATTTATTCTATGTCTGCATATTTAAAGCTTATTCCTGCTGACACACACCTTCTTGATGCTTCACCCCTCTCCTTCCATAATAAAAGGCGCTGGGCAGCCCCCTTCAGGGAGCCAGCTCTCAAATCTTCCTCCTGTGTTTTCTCCTTTGAACAAATTCCCAGTAAAACCTTGTCTGAGGATCTGTTTGGTCTCATGTCAATGTATAATACATGAGAGTCGAAGAATGTGTGGTCACCAACACTTTTCTTTTTGAGTTGGAGTCTCACTCTGTCACCCAGCCTGGAGTGCAGCGGCCGCTCCCGGCCACCGCAGCCTCTAACTGCTGGGCTCTGGCAACCCTTCCGCCTCAGCCTTCCAAGTAGTTGGAGTTACAGGCATGCACTACCACACCTGGCTGATTTTTGGATGTATCGTAGAGATGAGGTCTTCTGCCTAGGCGGGTCTCGAACCCGCAGGCTCAGGCGCTCACAAACTTATTATTATAATGAAGCAAGTGTCGCGATCGGGCACTTGTCTTCAATGAATTCTACTCTGGGAATAAGTGTGCCTGTTGCAGCTGATTCAAATCTTTTCATTTGCTCTTCTTCTGCCCCTCATGAGGCTGACATTTGCGAGTACAGAGGCAAGCAAGCTTCTCTGTGAAATGACTCACTGCTATTGAACTCTGATCACCCTTTTATATTTATAAAGTTTTGCGAGTCACATTTCAAATGGGAAAAATATCAAGAATGGAATTTAATTGTTAATTTATTCGTGGTGGTTGCAGGCAATGGCTCCCCAGTCATGAAAGGTGTGTGAACCCGGGTGCTCCTCAAAGCTGGGCTAGGTCAGTCTCAGTCTCAGCTAATCAAAAAGGACTCTTTGGGGAATCATTTCTTCACTGCTCCCCGTACCTTACATGTCTTTTATCTTTGCATGCATTTAATTAAAGTGTCTCCAACTCCACTCCCTGCACAAACGTCTAAAATTTTTCATCAGACAGCTTACACATTCGTATTCAGTACTATCTGAAGAAGGCAATATGATGTACTGCCAGCCTTCACAAAACTGGTCGTCACTTTCTATCTGTGTCTCTGAACAAGTAAGCGGTCTTTTATTTTTTATTTTATTTTTATAGGAGTCTCACTCTGTTACCCAGGGCGGATGAGGTATAGTGGCACACTCATGGCCACCACCTCCTCAACATGCTGTGCTCAGGCCATCCTTGTATCTAAGCCTTCCAGGTAGCTGGAACCACAGGCATGCGCCACCATACCCAGCTAATTTTTAAAAAAAACTTACAGTAGTGACGAGGTCTCGCTGAGTTACCAAGGCTGGTCTCGAACCAATGGAATCACGCAATCCTCTCACCTCCACCCCCCAAAGTACTGGGAGTAATTACAGGTGTAAGCCACTGCACCCGGTGTGAGTAGCCTTTGTAATACTGCATCCGGGTTCTGGCTGCAACACCCTCCTGCAATGCTTTGCTCCTTTTCCTAGGAAGGATTCAAGCTTTTCGGCTATATTGACTTCGACTTACACCCTTTCGATAGCAAAACCTTGTCTTTACAAAAAATAAAATAAATAAATATTCAGGCATGGGGTGGTACATGCCTGTAGTCCCAGATACTTGGGAGGCTGAGGTGCCGAGGCGGAAGGGTCACCTGAGCCCATGAGGTAGAGGTGGTGGTGAGTTGAGATTGTGCCACCGCACTCAACCTGAACGACAGAGTGAGATGACCACTCTGAAAATAATTACTTCTACATTCTATATCCTGAGTGGCACGAGGTCAGACCAGGTACACCCATATTTGTAGTGTTCCAAAATGTCAGAATTTTACCGAGGCTGGTGTGATCTAAAAGCCACAAGCTACACGGTGTTCCCGAGGAGACAACGGTACTTCGTACTTCCCTTTTACCAGGTAGTAAGAGCGTCAGGCAGGCAGGCTCAAGCCACTCCTCCAGTCCAGCCAATATCACACACAGTAGATAGTAGTGCACTTAACCAATATATAAAAATCACAGATTAAACATTCCATGTCAAAGTAACGTGGGATGTCAACAGAAAATGGAAAGGAGAAAGGGTTAGCGAACCAGGTTAGGGAGAGCCAAGGTGAGGAGGAGTTTTCCCGTGCCGGCTTGGATGGCACATCCACATCTTGCAAGAATATGGGCAGAGTCTCTGGTGGAAGATGACAGGAGCTTTTCGTGGGGACAGCAAGATGGTGTCCGTTCAAGTGGCTGTTTCGAGCTGGTGAAGTCCTGTTCTTTTTATGGTCACAAAGCCTTCTGATGAGGTCTGACAGCGGAAGGGCATATGCCTGGTTCTGTTCTCACCCGGTTGCCTGTGGTGTCTATCGGGTGAGGCAAACAACCGGTCCCTGTTGGCATGAGGTCTTTTAGGAAATAAGATAAAGTCTTTTTCTAAGATGGAGTTACTTGTGTAAAGGGTGCCCCGTACACTCTCCGATATAAAGATCTTTTTCTACATTAAGTTTGAGCTGTAAAAATAAAATGCTATGTTCATTAAAAATTATTGAAATTTAAAATGTAGACACTTTTATTTTCTGTCGATCTTCCTATATCTGTCATATTAACTGAAAAGAAAAATATGTGTTTTCTAGGAAACTTCCAGTGTCTTCTTGTTTGATTTGCGCGGGCTTGACTTCCACCTCTCCCTGCTCTGACATCCAAGCCTGGGCTCTTTTGTTTCTGCCTTGGAAGGGGAGGCCTTATCTCCCTGAGGAACCAGGGGGACATGGGTCAACACTTTAAAGTGGTTTCTTCTGGGCTATAGTTACTGAGAGCGCAAGACCTGCCGACAACAGCAGGGTAATGGGGTCAGCATTGAAAAGTGCACTTCAGTTGTGGAATTTCTTCCTAGAAAAGCCCCCATGGTTGGCCTGCCTCTAGACTGAGGCATAAAATGACCACCCCTTGATTTTCACAGCACTGTCCTAGGGCTCTCGTAGGGGGACACTGACAATTCCTGGACTCTGGGGTAGAGATGGAAGGGGTCCTCACTGTCCCCTGCATCCTCCACACAGATTTATGTTCTCTAACACAAGACCAGTCTGGGTGGGTCCCCCAATAGTTGTGCTGAGGTCTGTGATGGGCTAGGTACCTCTAGATGGGACATGGTTTGGGACAGTCATACTCATCAAAGACTAGGAACCATCAGCGTCACTTTAATATCAATATTACATATTATTTTGCTTTTCATATCATTGTTGTTTAACACGAGGCATAAAAATTGGCTTCTATAGATGGGCTCGGTGGCTCAGCCTGTAATCCCGCACCTTGGGAGGCTGAGGTGAGTGGATCGCCTGAGCCCTCGGATTCGAGACCTGCCTGGGCAAATGGTGAGACCTCATCTCTACAATAAATCAAAAAAAAATTAGCTGAGCGTGGTAGCGTGCGCCTGTAGTTCCGGCTACTCGGAAGGCTGAGGCGGAAGGATCGCCGCAGCCCAGCAGGTCGAGGCTGCGGTGGCCTGGAGCGGCCACCGCACTCCAGTCTGGGCGACAGAGTGAGACTCCAACTCAAAAATAAATAAATAAATAAATAAAAATAAAAATAAAAATATTGGCTTCTGTTTCCAAACAAGGGCATGCTGGATCCAGATATGAATAGGACAAAGTGGGCCTCCAAGAAGCACACAGCCGAGCAGACTGAGAGGTAGCCAGGGGACGTTTTATGCCCAGTACGTGGTGACTTGGGTGGGGGCAGGGAGAGGAGGGAGGTGGGTGGGGAAACAGGATCAAACTCTGGGATGCTGGAGGAAGAACAGGAAACACCAGATCAGTCATAGGAGGAGGGAGGGGAGGGCTTCACGTGCAAATTTGGTTTCTTCATTTTCTCTGCCCCCTCTGCCTCCACCCCTATTTATTTGGTCTATTTTACATTCTGGGATGAAAGTCCCTTTTTGGGGTCATCAGGTGATGGCCAGGAAGCCAAAGGGCAGGACCAGAATACGTGACTTCAGGTCCCCGTAGAAAGTCCCACATGGGCCCCGGGGACCAGTGACATGGCCTTATCTTCTCTCGTCTCGTCGATGCCCAGCTAGGGCGGAGGAAGCAGGGCTAGCCGGGTGGAAGAATGACTCGAGGAAAGAATCTGTGGAGAGCAGAGTCCCAGAAGAATCTCCCGTGTGGAACCCGATCGCTCTCAGGCTCCCCAGAGGGAAGGAAGAGGAGGAGGAGGAGGAGGAGGAGGAGGAGGAGGAGGAGGAGGAGCAGGCAGAAACTGGGGTCCAGCCTGGGAAGCAGAGGTGCTGTTCTCAGACCCCCAGGCCCAGGACACCTCGACCGACAGGGTGACTTCTCAGATGTTGCTGCATACCTGATAAACTAAAACTTTCCGAGAACACCGGCCCAACGCCAGCGAGAGCAGGGCCCAAGGCACAGCTCCCATGGCGAAGGATGGTTGGCCGGTGGGGGCTCCTGAGGAACTGGGGAGCCGAACTGCCTCAGGAGAGGCATGCAGCATCTTTTCTACTGCCCGGTATGCTGGATAGAAGCTGAGAAGTTCTCAGGTGGTGAGTTGGGAACGTGAGGACCACAACTGTGGGGAGCTTGGCAGGTCCCAACACTTCAGCTCCTACCTGGATTCCATGGGACTGTAGCTGTTACCTAGCTTTCATGTTGAAAGGAATGCAAATGGAGTCAATGTATGCAATGAGTAGCCATTGCAACATTCCCTAGCTTTGCCATGTTTTTCTAGCAGTTTTTTTTTTTTGAGTTGGAGTCTCACTCTGTCACCCAAACTGGAGTGCAGTGGCCTCTCCCAGCCACCGCGGCCTTGACCTGCTGGGCTCTGGCGATCCTTCCGCCTCAGCTTTCCGAGTAGCTGGAACTACAGGTGTGCGCTACTGCTGCCAGATAA
>NW_007069259.1:0-961 GCF_000164805.1 Carlito syrichta
CAGCACACCCAGGACCAGGCATCTCACACTCCTCAAGGAAGCATGCTATATTCAGATGTGTGGGAGGCTCTGTTGCATATTCACACTTCCGTTGTTATTGCACACTTCCATTGTCAATGTCCACAGAGTTCTCAAACTTGAAACATCACTTCAGAATGTTCTTGCAGTCCTCAAAGGACAACAATGCTTCTGCCAACCATGCTCCTGTCATTTTCTTTGACTGTCCTGCCTGACAAATGGTAACACTGGCATTCAGTTGATGAATGTCATTTTTTGAGTGAATGTCCTAATGTTAAACCCAAAATTCTAAATCCGAGAGACCACCAAAGAGCCAGCTCCCATGCAAACACACGAGGGTCTTTATTCAGGCTCGAGTCTGGGCTCACAAACTGAAACCGACGCAGTGGCTTGAGCTTGAGAGCACCGATTCAGTATAGCAAGCAGTTTTTATGCACAAGTACAGAGGGAGAGGCTGGGCGTGAGTGGTTTTTTCCTAGGTTTTGCAACATTAACCAATCAGAAGAGGTCATGACGTAGAAATCGAAGTCCGCGGACCTTGCATAGTTAGTTCCCAACCAGGTCCACAGTGATGTCAAGGGACAGGGGTGCTTGAGATTGGTTGGTTTGTATTTGGTTTTGCGCAGGCTTGAGTTCAGTTGCCTGTGATTGACGGGAAATGGCTAAATGGGCAGAGTGGAATGCCCGATAAGCTAGGTTTACACAGTCACTGCGCATAAATTAACTTTGGCATGCGAGCAGGAGGTTTGAAATAACACAGAGCCCACCAGGAGAGTGGCGGCGCCACAGAGTCTACCATAATCTAAGCAAAGTAATGTCTGGAAGGGACTTATTGCTTAACATTTACACCCCGTTGCAGAAGCAGAAGAAGCCAACATGGCAATTGGTTTAAACAAAAGCTTAACAAAGTTCTAAGTACAAACACTGCTTAAAACGTATAACG
>NW_007069260.1:0-770 GCF_000164805.1 Carlito syrichta
CTGTTTTCTCTGTAATGGTGAAAAGTGTGCCTTAACAAAGGAATAGTGGAAAGAATGATACCTGATACTAGAGCTTAGTTCAGGCTTGTGTAGTTAAGTGATCAATAAATGCTAATGAAAATAATAGATAACTTGTTTTAGTACTTCTGTATGCTCCAGTATCTAACACAAAATTGGGTGAGAATGAGAAATTTACCTCTGTCACAGAAGCAGAAGTGAATCAAACACTTCAGGCATTCTTCACTTTACTCAGCTCCTGCAGAGAAATTTGTCATCAGAGAGCAACCCCAGTCCAGGGCTGCTGAATCTGGAAGTGAAGACTGCCTTTTCAGAGGTGTTATTTGTATTTCTCTCAAGTTTGCCACATGTCTCTCCTCTAAAGTCCTGAGAACATTCTAACCTATTGGAGTTTTGAATTTTTACGGTTCCCCATTGTGCTTAATTCTGAATAGAAAATCACACACAGACACACACACATAGGGAATTGAGGAGCAGATACAAAAATTAAACCCTAACTCTATTCCAAATCCCACTTTTAATTACACATAATACTGTCCTGTCTGTCTTGGACAGACTTTGGCTACGCATTGTGATTTTTATTACAATATCTGGGCATATTTCCTCCAAGTTCTGTTTCATACCAGTACCCTGTCTACAGCTCCTTCTTATGTACATAAACTGATTCAAAATTGCACAGTTTGTATCTGCATACAGTGACCGAAGAACTTCCACCTTAAGAAAGGAATCACATTAATAGCCCTTGCTTCTCA
>NW_007069261.1:0-1116 GCF_000164805.1 Carlito syrichta
ACATACAATGTAGACCCCCAAATTGGAATTTACTTATTAAAAGTGTATTCTTACATATTTAAACTTCAGTCATCTTCAAAGTATTCTTCATTTGATGCTATGCACCTATCAAGATGCTTTTTCCACTGCTTACAACAGTTTAATTCATCACAATTTTGATGCTTTTTAGTGTTTTTCCTGTTTTTTGTTTCTCCTCTTCTACATTGGAAAACATTTCTCTTTGAGGATTTTTCTCCATTTAGGGAAACAAAATAAAAAGTTGCTCAGGGCAAGATCAGGTGAATAGGAAGGGTGGGGCATGGGGATTATACTGTTTTTGTTCAAAAACTGCTGATCACTCAGCACAGGTTAGGCAGGGTGTGTTGTCATGGTGGTAGAATCAGTTAACCTGTTTTCCACAACTCTGGACAATTCTTCCACAATGCAGAATCTCACAACAATGCTAGTTGGCACACTGATTCTGATGGGTTCCTAGAACACTTACCTAACTGGGGAATCCTGTCCTATGAGGGGCCTGTCCTCCAAAAAGATAATTCCTACTTTTTAGAGGAGGTCCTCCCTCATATTCCATGAGATACAACTGATAATTAATCATGAAAAATCTAAATATATAATTTTCTCTTTTTAAAAAATAAAATAAATAAATGTTAAAATAAAACATTAAAGGCAGGATGTGCATTAATATCATAATTGGGAGCATTTTTTGCAGATTTTTCTAGCTGCTGAAATGGCTCTTGTGTGTTCTCATCAGGAAATATGAGAAAGAGAATTCTTCATCTTCAAATAATTGCATAATTTTTTCTCCTGTTTGTGGGGAACTTTTAAACAACATTTAGGAACTGAAATAATATATATATATATATATATTCGTGTACACTCTTTTGCAGAGAGAGTTGTATTTCTTTGTCTGAAAGAAATTTTTTCTGGTTCATTTGTGTCTTTTCTGTGGTTTTATCTTGGATCTCTAGATCCTTCAAGCAGAGTTACCTGTTTCAATTTCAAAACTGTCAGATGTATATAGCTCTTGTGCAGAAAAGACTTTGAACCAGATTAGAAATGATTACTGTAATTGAACCTTTACTGTTATAATTGTCATTTTTCTTCCTCTTCTTGAGG
>NW_007069262.1:0-4680 GCF_000164805.1 Carlito syrichta
CTGTATGTGTTCACCATCTGCTTTAGTACTTAATGTAATGTAGCTTCTCCCCAGCACATGATATTGCCTTTTTCTTTCTTTCTTGAGTCAGGGTCTCACTCTATCACCCAGCCTGGAATGCAGGGACACAATTACGGATCGCCAAAGCAACAATCTTCTGGGCTGAAGAGATTTTCCTGCCTCAGCCTCCCGCGTAGCTGGGACTACAGGTTTGCACCACCATGCCTGGCCAATTTCTCTATATTTTTTATTTTGTAGAGATGAGCTCTCACTATGCTGCCCAGGCTGGTCTCAAACTCCTAAACTCAAACAATCCTCCCACCTCAGCCACCCAAAACGCTGGGATTACTGGCATGAGCCACCCTGCCTGGATGTTATTGCCCATTTCTTATAGTGGCAATCCAAGAGACCTCAGTGAATAAATTAATAAAAGGAAAAGGAGAAAGGAAGGAGGGAGGAAAGGACAGAATAGGATGAGAGGAAGGAAGAGGGAAGGAGTCAAGGAATAACTGGTTACAGTTGTGTGCTTCTGATGACCCTATGACACCCTATGCTGCCCCAGGAGTGCAGAGAGTTGGGACTTCCATGGGGTCTTGGAGGAGAGGGTATGAGGAAGGAGACATCATCAATCAGCATGTCTGTCTGTCCCTGGTCCAGCATGGGACCTGCCAAAGAGACGCCAGGTTCTAGTCCTGAATTTATGACACACCTACTGAGCGACCTTAGATGAGTCACTGAACTCAAACCTAGAGATAATGTCAGAATGTCTCCCGCTTGTGAGACGATCACTGATCCTTAACTACCCTCTCATGGCCATAGTGGTGATGCGTGTGCTGGTGTAGTTAGCAGCTGATGGGAGGCAGGAGTTGGTTCACATGTTCTGGCTTCATGGCAACGGTTTCTTGGCCATACCCAATGCATATATGCTAAGCCTTGGGACCCACGTACATTTGCATGATGGGCTGAACCACTGTGGGTTTCCTCTCTTACAAAACCTAGAATATGGAGCTTGGCTGACAGCCTTGAAACATGCATGCCAGAAACGATGTCAAGATGGTGGGGTTGGCACACCTACTGCATACAGCAGGAGCAACATGCTGCCTCCTTTGCTTACAAAAGTATTCAGTCAGTTTATTGACCACCTGAGAATCAATGGGGAGAAAGGGGGTGTCACTTGGGACCCAGGGTTGTCTCAAATGTGCTGGTTGTCTCAAATGTGCTTTCTTCAAATGTGAGACTCTTCTTATCTAGTGTGTATATAAAGTCAGACAAACTCGAGTTTTATTTTTATAGATGAATAAACTGTATCTAGGTGGCAAATTTAACTTCATAATAAGTAAAATTGAAAAGCTTTAGCATACAGTATATCTGTATCATATATAAATACAGATCATTCCACATGTGACATATTTTCATTTTTGTTTAATAGTGAAGAGGAGAAACTCCAGAGCTTCTTCTATGAACTTTTGGCCCAAAGATAAAGGGCATATTGCAGTGTCAGCAATGAATGTAGGTCCAGTGAGTGAGCTCTGGTGTTGCCTGGTGGACAGAATACAGGTGGTCATGGGTGGCCATGGATGGCCATGGATGGTGCCATGGTTTGATTTGCACCCCTCCAAGCTCATGTGTTGAAGTTTCCACCACCAGTATACCATCATGTCTCCATATTTGGATATAAGACTTTGCAGAAGATATTAGGTTAAAATGAGGCCTTTAGAATGGACTTTAATCTGACTGGTGTCCTAATAAAAAGAGGACATATGGACTCACAGAAAGATACCAGGGACATCCATGTGCAGAGGACAGGCCATGTGAGGACATAAGAAGGCAGCTGCGTGGTCTGCAAGTCAAGGAGAGAGACCACAGAAGGAATCAACAATGCCAACACCTTGGTCTTGGGCTTTGAGCCTCCAGAACTGTTAGGCAACGAATTTCTGTTGTTGAAGCCCCTCCTTTCTGCCCATGGTACTTGTCTGCAGCAATGCTAATAGATGGAGACCACGGGCAGAAGTCTGTTGGCCTCTTCTGAACTTGACTCTGCCATCAGCAGCATCTGAGAAAGACAAGGGAGACAGGAAAGGGAGCCCCCTCTTCCCCAAACCTCCACAGGAATGTGTGTCTCCCCTAGAGCATTTTGGTTGATGTACCCGTAGACACTGTGGAAACATAAATTTTCTCAGTGCAGAGATTAAACTCACCTAGCTCTGTCCACTAAGAAGCATCCTAGGTCATATGAGAAGTCATGATTCACCTGCCAGTCACTCAACTTATTCCTAAGAGAGTGGACCACAGGTCCCACAGATTCCCACTGGGGAGGAGAGAGCTTCAGAATGGAGCACGTGGCACTGGGGTTCCATCTGAGCATCCTGCTATCATCATGGGGATATTGAGGGTGGGCTCTGATGTGCAGAGGCATGGGAGTACACCTAAATAAATGCAGAGGACATAGAAGGGCAGCTTCCCGATCTGGGAATGCTGCCTAGGTTGTCCTCCTTGGTCATGAGTGGGTCACATGTTAAGGGCCAACTTCCCCATGAGAAGTGTGTTGGGGAGAAGAAAACACTCCATCCTCTTCCTCTTCTCTTCCCCACACACTGTTTCTACTTTTCACAAGCACGCATGCAAAGTTGACATAAAATGGTGAGGTCAGGTGGCCTGGAGTCCCTCTGTGTATCTTCTCACACTGCAAATGTGGGGATGAAACTGCTGGGCTGCAGCAAGGACAAAATGGTGTAGGAGCTCTGGAGATGGCTCTGGTGACATTTGAGTGAGGGATGAGGTCAGAAAAGGACAGATCAAGGGCCGCTGGGTCATGGGATATTTCTATGTGGCCTGGTGGCAGGGTCAGTTCTTCTTTGACTCATTTCAAAACCTGAAGTTTTCTCTAAGAATACTCTTGGAATCTGCTGGTAGACTCTGAAGATCTTCAGAACTTCTCAGAGATGTTCTGCTGAGTTTGTAAAGTCTGCTAACCTTGGTGACACTGCTCAGTAGGACACTTTTATGAGGCTGCTGTCTCTCAAGCCAATTGAGCAGATTTTAACCCATGGACATGTGACTTCTAGTGCACACACTCATTTAAAGCTTGGAATGCATACACTCAGGAGGTGTTTTGTGGGTGTATGTTTGTCAATAGATTTTCTAAAGGGATTTCTAGTAGGCAAGTGTTTATCTTTAATAACGTAGGTGGTTGAAAACATATGAAATCATGGATGATAGTACACTGGTCTAAATTTCAAACATTCTTGGAAGACTCAAACACAGATATGCCATTTAGCATTCCCCTTTCTCACATCCCACACACAATTTCCTTTGAGGGATTTAGCAGTAAATCATCTTTGGATTTGTGCAGATCTGAGAACCATATCATCACTCCTAAGCCAGTATCTCACATCCTCTCTGGTCATTACTGTCAGTAGTTATTGGGAAGAGTGTGTGAAGTAAATTTATAAATAAGTTTTAAAGATGCACTCATGCAGATCTGATTCTTTGGAAGATGTTGCTGCAACCATTATTAATGTAATAAAGTTTGATTAATAATGTAACCACCATTGGCTGTTACAATTTCAAAAGCAACATCTATGATAAAAGTCAGGTATTCTAAAAAGGGACAAAAATTTAATAATTTTTATCAAAGGATATTTTCCCTTTTTGTTTATTTATATTTTTTTTCTGAGACCAAGTATCGTTGTTTCACCCAGGCTGGAGTGCAGTGGTGTAATCATAGCT
This sequence comes from Carlito syrichta, assembly GCF_000164805.1. NCBI lineage: Eukaryota > Metazoa > Chordata > Mammalia > Primates > Tarsiidae > Carlito > Carlito syrichta. The sequence continues at coordinate 3,730 of NW_007069262.1, forward strand.
CACTGCAGCTTCCCTTTCCTAGTCTCAAGTGATTCTCCTGCTTCAGCCTCCTGAGCTACTGGGACTAGAGGTCCCTCCACCACATTCAGCTATTTTTTTTTATTTTTATTTTTTGTAGAGATGGGATCTCACTATGCTGTCCAGTCTCAAAATGCATTTTCCTATGTCCCTCTCTATTTTCCTGGGCATTATATGAATAGCATTTAACATTTATGTGACAATGGTGCCCAAGACTGCATTTAAAACCATTTGTTTATTGAAATACTAATGACAATGACAGTGAGATTCAGCCATGCTGATTTGAGGTGTTCCTATTTCAGAGATGGGGTGAAATGATCTGACCCTCCCTACCCCATACATGCATTCTCTCTGATGAAATTCCAACCTGTGGGAAGAAGATATTCTTGAAGTAGCATTACAGGTACCAAAAATGCCTGAAGGAAAGTAACTTGAGAGCCTTTCAAAGAATGGCAAGGCTTAGAGTTATTTGCTCTTGTTTTGGGAAACAGGAAGAAATGGTGTTGTTTCACATTTTAGGAGCTAAGGTTTAAGGTCACAGTCTGAGATATGGCACTTTCCATTCTCACCAAGTCTGATAAATTTCTGCTGCTAGTATGGATTCCTCAGGGTGGCAGATGGGTACAGGGGACTCAGAGGCTTGACTGGAGTTCTTCTGAGGGCAGCACCGACTCCTTGTAAACACTCATCATCAAGTAAGTCTCCTAATAGACAACTGACCTGACTTTGGGGAAAATAACACTGAAAACAACCTGGAGTAAGTTTTAAGGTGAACTTGACTTACTTGGCAGTCAGAAGATATCAATTTCCAAAGAAACTTTGGTACATGCGTGTGCATTACAGAAGACAATCTCTGGTGTGTAGACCCCACCCTCCCAACAGCAGACCACTCACATCTCAGTTTCTGTTTGAGTAGGACAGTCACATTCTCAA
>NW_007069262.1:6169-7038 GCF_000164805.1 Carlito syrichta
CAGTGGGGTAGCCACAGGTAGACCCCCCATGTCTTAACCTGAAACCCAAGGCACCAGGGTAGCAATTGTGCACGACCCCACGGGGCTCGGCCACTGGAAACTGCCTGACACTCGCTAAACTGTCGCAAAGAGGGAGTGGCTTCCCAGGTCTTGGTGGAGAAAAGTGAGAGGTTCTCACAAGTGCTTAATGATGCAGGTAAACCAGGGCCCGCGTTGGGGCGGAGGCAGGCTGCGGTGGTCAGCCTGGAACAGTCAGGCCCTCCACCTCCCTGCCTGGCGTCCCTGCCATCTGGGCAATGGAGAAAGGTCATTTTGAAAGGTTGGCGACCAGGCCCGTTGCATCCTGGTGGTGAGTCTGTGCACCCAGTGCTGGGAAAATGGCGTCCCCAAGGAACTTCTTCCTCTTCACTGGGGACTTCAAGATGTCAGAGCTTCAAAACTAGAGAATTATTTTGGAAGAAAGGAAACTGTGGACACTGTTGAATTTGTTTGATCTTGCCCTTATGTAAATATGCCCCAGGGATAGGAGGTGGGAGGGTAAGAGACTAACCCAGAGCTTGGGGAGAGAATAAAGAAACTGTCTTTTTCAGTCATAATAAGTTCCTCCCATTTAGAGAACTGCCAAATCATAACACATTTTCCATAAAGTCTTAAAACCAGTTTAAAAATCAACTGGGCTCAAAGACTGGCAGTTCACGGATGCACCTCCTCTGCCACCCACACCCGAGTGCTCTGAAGATCCGATTGCCTCCTGGGGTCCCAAACCTGTTAGTCCCAGCTTGCTGACTGTCCGAGCTTTCCTGCAGGCAAGTCCCAGTCACCTCTTCCTCCAAGCTTCGCATGGTCTCGCCAGCCGCACAGGACACCTG
>NW_007069263.1:0-934 GCF_000164805.1 Carlito syrichta
TTCGGTTGGCTGGGCACAGAGGGAAGGCGCACGAGACGTGGGTTTTCCTGCTTTTGGTCTCCACCGGTTGTTGACTCCCTCGGTGAGGCTTTCCCTCTCTTTTTAGGCTCGACTTGGAGGTAGGCGACGGGACGGAGATGCGGATGGAGGGGAAGACGGGTGCTGCGGAGAGACTCCCTCTTTCGGCCGGCTCTGATCTTCCTTCCTTTCTTCTTGTTTTTCTGTTTCGTGTAGGTGTGGGGGGGGGTCTCGCTGTGTTCCTGAGCCTCGTCTCCGACTTCTGGCCTCGAGGGATCCTCTCGCCTGGGCCTCGTGGAAGAGTTTCCGGTTCGAGACGGTCTCTTCCGGTGACGGTGCTGTTGATGTCGAGATGATGATCCTCGTGCGCCTGGTTCCTCTGGAGACTTCTGACTGATTTTTGGCGTGCCTCGTTTTCGAGCTGAGGAACGATCTCCGCGCTGTCTCCTGTGTCGCCGTTCCGTCCGAGGCGCGTCTGGACTCGTCGAGGCCTGGATGACTTTCGCGAGGCGGGAGGAGGAGTGGGCTGCCGTTCGCTTTCCCCTTCGGCTCTGATGTCCGGTTGTTTCCGTGTGCGCCTTTTGAGACGTGGAAGACTGAAAAGATCGACGTGAGAAAGAAAGCACGGGGTGATGATTTTGCCGCCGGTGCCCTGTCTGTCCCTTGGATGCGACGGTGAGCGAGGGAGGCTCGGGACGTGGATGGGGATCTCTTCTCGGATGAACGCTGGCGGTACTGTCGGCGTCACCCGTGGTCGACGTGGGCCCCTGCCTTTGCCTTCCTTCTTCTGACTGAGGACACGCACGGGAAGAGGAGGCGCCGTAGCTCGGTGTGGTGGCTCGTGCTTGCGTTCCTGACGCTTTTTTTTCATGTCTTTCGGGCGGAGTCTCGCTGTGTCGCCCGCCCGAGAACTCTG
>NW_007069264.1:0-790 GCF_000164805.1 Carlito syrichta
CAAAGAGAGGAAGCTGTCAGATGTATTCAACTAGATGTCAATGCTCCCAGCCCTCCCTATCCTGCACACCCTGCCCCAATGGAGGACCAGGACTGGACAATTGACACTTGACCTTGACACTTGACCGATGATCCTCACTCCTGGGAACTCGGAATTAGAATGAATGAATGCCAAGTTTGTTAGCTTTGTGAAGTCAAGCTAGAAAGCCAGTGTGGAGAGGTTGCCATTTTAAAGCAGCCAAGTGGGCAAACCCTTCGGGTCCCCTCCCACTGTAGGAGCTCTTCTATCCTCTCAATGAATCCTGTTTTCACACTAAAAATAAAATAAAATAAAAAGGAGCCAAGTGCAAGGTGATGAATGACTTGAGAAGCAGTTGGCAAAGAGGGGAGATTGAAGCTGGCTTGTGTTACAGAGGAGATACCAATAGGTCCCCAGGAGATATGGAGGGAGGTATGAGAAAAAGCTGTGTAGTGACTTTCTAAATCTTGTAAGTCCTCGATTCTTCCTGAGGTCAGAGCCCTTAGAGTACATGACACCTTGCCTAGACTAACATGAGTTGACTTCTGGTCCTCACAACACAATGTTCATGGCACCAGTTGATTTCTTAGAACAAAAACCGGGTGCATCAAGTAGCCATCTGTGAGCATAAAGCCTCTGAGCCTTAGTCATAGATGACACTGAATTCTGGGATCACTTTGTATTGGCCATTTATTTCTTTCCATTTAAATGATCACCCTATAGCGGGACTGCCATGTATACACAGTGATTCATGGAGCTACTTTGTCCCTGG
>NW_007069265.1:0-812 GCF_000164805.1 Carlito syrichta
ATCAAAGCACACTTCATTGTGGACCAAAACCACTCCCGCTAAGGGTAGGCCAGGCATGGAATCTCCCACCTGTCATCCAGCACTTTGGTGGACTGAGGACGGAAGATTGCTGGAGCCCAGGAGTTGAAACATGACTGTGTAACATCAGGCAGCCTCATCTCTATCTCCAAAATGTCATCAATGAGCTGGGCTTGGAGACATAGGCTTTTCGTTGCAGCCGCTTGGGAGGATTGCCTGAGCCCCGGAGGTCTACCCTGTGGTCAGGTGTGATTGTACCACTCTAGTACCGTCTGGGCATCAGAGTGAGGCCCTGACTCATAGAGAAACGCAACCCACAGATGCGGAAAACATATTTGCGAATGTACATCTGACAAGGGATGATCAGCTCGGAACTACAAGGAACTGCCACTTGCCGACAAGAAAAAAGCAAACAGCCTCATTTCACAGTGAGCAAAAGATATGAACAGACCCATCTCAACAGCAGACATACAAGCAGCCACCAAAGACATTGGAAAAAGCTCAGCCTCATTTGTCATCCGAAAATGCAAGTGAAAACGACCTTGAGGAGTCACCAATTTTCAGTCAGGATGGCTATCATCAATCATTCCCAAAACAACAGATGCTGGCGTGGAAATGACACAAAGGGAACACTTCTACACTGCTCGTGGGAGTGTAAACTCGGACCAGCTCTGTGGATAAGCATTTGGTGATTCCTAAACGATCTAAAAATCGACCCTGCCATCCTCCTACTGGGAACATACCAGGAAGAACGAAAATCCCTCTCTCCAGAGATAATTTGCACATGTATGTTT
>NW_007069266.1:0-911 GCF_000164805.1 Carlito syrichta
TGGGGTGGAAACTGCTACCTCTATTTGCCTCTGCAATACCTTCCTGTTCTCTTTTTGCCTTTTCAGTGAACTAGCTGAAAATTCATCATAACATGTTAGTTTGCTCAGGTTGTTGTATCAAAATGCCACAGACTTAGAGGTTTAAGGAACAGAGGTGTCTTGTCTGGCAGTTCTGGTGGCAGGAAATCCAAATCAAGGTGTCAGCAGGGTTGCTTCTCCTGAGAACTTTCAGGGAGAATCTGGTTCATGCATTTCCCCAGCTGCTGGTGGTGTGCCAGCAGTTTATGTATTCTCTGACTTGTAAATGCATCACCCCCATCTCTGTTTTCATCTTCCTCTGGCTCATTCTTTGTTTGCTGTCTGTGCCCAGATTTCCTCTTCTTATAGGAACATTAGTCATATTGCATTAGAGACCCACATTGCTCCAACTAATTATATCCAAAGCAATTCTAAAAGGAGGGACCTCAAAAAAGGCATTTATTTATAAAATGTTTTGTATTTGTCTTTACATGTTTAGACTTCAGTCACCACCAATATACTCTCTGTGTGATGCAATATATCTATTGAGACACTTTTTTCATTGCTCAAAACAGTTTTTGAGCTCATCCATTTTGGTGCCTTCTAGTGCCTCTGACATTTTTTATTTCACCTCTTCTACATTGGCAAAATGTTTCACTTAGAGGACTTTTTTCATCTGGGGAAACAAAGAAAAATTTGGTTACAATGAGATCAGGTGAATAGGGAAGGTGGGGGCATTAGGTTCCTGCTTCTTTTGGTAAAAAACTGCTGAACATTCAATGGTGTGGACAGACACACTTGTAAATCACCTATCATGAAATGGGCAAATGTGTTGAAAGAATCATACAAAATTCACTGAAGCTGACGCAATCTCTCAGTACACTAGCTGACAA
>NW_007069267.1:0-1121 GCF_000164805.1 Carlito syrichta
TCAATCTTGTTTACCCTTTCGAAGAACCAGCTTTCTGTTTCATGATTTTTTGTATTATCTTTTTGTCTTCTATGTCCTGGATTTGGGCTTTTATTTTGGTGATCTGGATTCTTCTGCTGAAATTAGGGTTTTTGTGGTCTTGCTTTTCCAGCTTCGTTAGGTGGCTTGTTAGGTTGTCAATTTCTGTTCCTTCCGTTTTCCTCATGTGTGTTTGTAGGGATATAAATTCCCCTCTTATTACAGCTTTTAAGGCATCCCAGAGATTTTGGTAAGATGTTTCTTTATTTTCATTTGTTTCCAGGTATCTTTTGATCTCTATTTTGATGTCATCATTGACCCAGGAGTTATTTAGCATCATGCTGTTTAGTGTCCATGTCTTTGTGGGTTTTGGGGGGACTTTGTTGGTGTCAATGTTTATTATTATTCCACTGTGGTCCGAAAAGGTGCATGGCAGAATTTCAGTCCTTTTAAATTTGCTTATACTTGATTTGTGTCCAATTATGTGGTCGATCTTAGAATATGTTCCATGTGGTGATGAGTAGAATGTGTATTCTGTGGTCTTTGGATGGAGTGTTCTATAGGTATCAATTAAGTCCATTTGGTCCAGAGTCTCATTGAGGTTCCGGATCTCCTTGCTGATTTTTTGTCCTGATGATCTGTCTAAGGTTGTGAGTGGTGTATTAAAGTCCCCAGTTATTATGGTGTTAGAGTCAATGTCTTTCTTTAGTTTTCCTAGAAGTTGCTTTATGAATGTTGGTGCGCCTATGTTGGGTGCATATATGTTTAGGATAGATATTTCTTGTTGATGGAGTGAACCTTTTATCATTATGTAGTGGCCCTCTGTATCTTTTTTAATTTTTGATAGCTTAAACGGTATTTTGTCTGAAATTAGGATCGCGACTCCTCCTTTCTTTTGTGTTCCATTCGCCTGAAAATTTGTTTCCCATCCTCTTACTTTGAGTCTGTGTATGTCCTTTCTAGTGAGATGGGTCTCTTGAATGCAGTATATTGTTGCCTGGTGATATTTTATCCATTTTGTCATTCTATGTCTTTTCAGTGGTGCGTTTAGTCCATTCACATTCAGACTAATTATTGAAATGTGAGAGTTCATCCCTATCATG
>NW_007069268.1:0-1616 GCF_000164805.1 Carlito syrichta
TCAGACCTAGAGTTGGCAAATACTTTTCCCAGTCTGTAGGCTGTCTCCTGCTCTCTTGATGGTTTCTTTGGCTTTGCAGAAGCTTGTCAATTTAATAAGGTCCCATTTGTCTATCTTCTCTCTTATGACCTGTGGGTTTCGGGTTTTGTTCAGGAATTGGATGCCAGTTCCGATTTCTATGAGGGTATTTCTTTCCTTTTCTAAGGTTCTTATGGTTTGAGGTTTTACATTTAGGTCTCTGATCCATTTGGAGTTAACCTTTGTGCATGGGGATAGATAGGGGTCCTGTTTCAATCTTCTGCATGTGTTCAGCCAATTTTCCCAGCACCATTTACTGAATAGGTTCTCCTCTCCCCATTGGTAGGTGGTGGGGGCTTTGTCGAAGATGAGTTGGTTGAGAAATTGAGGTTTTGCTTCTGGAATCTCAATTCTGTTCCATTGATCTATATGCCTGTTCCTGTACCAATACCAAGCTGTTTTGATGATTGTAGCTTTATAGTAGAGTTTGAAATCTGGTATTGTGATACCACCTGCTTTATTTTTTTTGCTGAGGATTGTTCTGGCTATTCTTGGATGTTTGTGTTTCCATATGAATTCCTGTGTTGTTTTTTCTAGGTCTGAGAAGAATGTTGTTGGTAATTTAATGGGTATTGCATTGAATTTGTAGATTGCCTTAGGTAAGATGGACATCTTCACAATGTTGATTCTTCCGATCCATGAGCATGGGATATTTTTCCACTTGTTCATGTCGGCTTTGATTTCTTTGAGCAGTGTTTTGTAATTTTCATGTAAAGGTCTTCACATCTCTGGTTAGGAAGATGCCAAGGTATTCATTTTTTTTGTGGCTATTGTGAATGGAACTGTGTTTTTTATTTGGGTTTCTGTTTGTTTATTATTGGTGTAGAGAAATGCGATTGTCTTTTGTACATTTAATTTGTATCCTGAGACTTTGCCAAAGGCTTTTATCAATGTAAGGAGGCCTTTGACAGATTCTCTTGGGTTTTCAAGGTACACCATCATATCATCTGCATAGAGAGATAACTTGACTTCCTCTTTTCCTATTTGAATACCTCTGATTGCCTCCTCTTCTCTGATTGCTTTAGCCAGGACTTCCAATACTATGTTGAACAGGAGGGGAGAGAATGGGCATCCTTGTCTAGTTCCAGTTTTCAGGGGAATTGGTTCCAATTTTTGTCCATTTAGGAGTATGCTGGCTGTGGGTTTCTCGTAGATGGCTTTTACTATTTTGAGGTATGTTCCCCGTATGCCTAGATGTTCAAGGGTTTTTATCAAGAAGGGGTGCTGGATTTTATCAAAAGCTTTTTCTGCATCTAGTGATATGATCATGTGGTTTTTGTTTTGACATCTGTTGATGTATTTAATTACATTTATGGTTTTACGAATATTGAACCAACCTTGCATGCCAGGAATGAAGCCTACTTGGTCATGATGGATGATTTTTGAGATGTATTGCTGAATCCAGTTTACTAGGATCTTGTTGAGAATTTTAGCATCTATGTTCATCAAAGATATTGGCCTGTAGTTCTCTTTCTTTGTTGGATCTTTACCTGGCTTGGGTAGCAATGTGATGTTGGCTTCGTAAAATGATTTGGGGA
>NW_007069269.1:0-2600 GCF_000164805.1 Carlito syrichta
AAAATTGTCATACTATAATAAGTTTTTTAAACCTTTGTACATGAAAGACAGCAGAGAATATATCTAAGACCTGGCAAATCCTCCTGGCCACCTTGCTCTACATTTTGGGTGAATACGAAGAAGCATATTAAATTTGCCAAGAATTGTTAGCAGTCTATTTTCAGCATGGTAGTCACAATCAGTAACATACTGGTCTGCTGCTTGAAAGTACAACTAACTTTCTCTGTAGATTTGTCATGCCCGTGGCAGACCATGAAGTTGATGATATTGATAGATCATTTTAGTTTGGTAATTCAGGGTAATTAAATTTATAGAATAAATTAGTTTGTGTTTTGTTATACAGGCCATCATCTCTTTTCATGAATGAATTCACAGCTCACCAGAACATGGTCGAGTCTAATAGATACTAAAATAGAGATTCATGGCTACTAATAAATTTTCTGCTCAATTTGAATGTAAACACATCTGAAAATTAAGACAAATTACAATCAGCAATTATCGCAAAAAACAAGCTGTTGAAAATGAACGCTGTAAGCAGAAATCATCTAGTTCCTAATCGTTTGGAGTTTTCAAATCTATCAATATTAATGTTCATGTTCAAGATGTCATTTTAATTTGCAGAAGTGTCTGAAAATTTGCATTTGATTAAGGAGTGTTGAATGTTTAATTATTTACTTTCAAGTTTAAGTTAAAGAAAGGGACTTTATTTTTACTTTGTTATCCCTTTGAGAGATATGTTTTGTTTTAATCCTTTGGAATAACTGGTAATGATATTTACTGTTTAAGATAGTCTTACATTTCAGATGGCACAAAGAATATGCTTGTCTTCATCAAAATTATTAGCCAAGAGAGGTAAAATTCCTGACTTTTAGTAGAGAGAGGTCTAAATATTTATGTTTCAAAAGTTCCTATGGTGACTGACATTTCAGAACCCACATTTATATAATTTATAATTATAGTCGTGCCATTGTGTACAAAATCCTGATAATTTCTGGTCTTGATAGGATTCATTTGCTCTTTTAATCACCACTCTTCTGGGCTTCTTTCCAGGATCTGTATTGTAGGTGCTTTCATAAAGAGTAAGACAGGGTCTTGGTGTTCCCTGAGATGGCTTGTGTTCTCAAATGCTCTGACACCACATATGCCATTTTTCTCCTTGTCCTGACAGTCTTTATTTTTGATGCCAATGGTTAACTCTAGTTTATGTTAGCAGTAAAAGGAATTGAAACTCAGTCATAACTTTTCAGCTCACTACCAAAGACTCTCTTGCCTCTGTACCCTTACACTAAATTTATGCTTTATTTTTTAACCATGAGTTTTTCTGGGTACAGATTTCTATGTAAGTGTGCATAGCAGACCCACTTGAATGTATTTTGGGAGTAATCATCTAACACCACATAATCCTGTGTTTTATTAAAACCAGTTTTTCTTGTGGCAGTTCCAGAGACATAGTTTAGGGAAATTAAAATAATGAGTTACTGCATACATGTTGATAAAGTAGTCTTCTAATATGATGGAATGTCTAATTATAGATGCAGTATCAATTTGCCTAATAAATTAAATGCAATATCCATTTTAATAAAACTCATGTACTTTGCAAAAATGGAACCTTGATTAATATATATTTATACTAAGTCATGACAGCCAGAGTGGCATTGGTAAAGCTAAGTCCTCAGTAATGAGCCTGCTACATGAATGTCCTTGTATCTATTCCGAGAATGACAGTATCCTTTCTCCCCCCTTCTCTTCCTTTCTACTTCCCTTCTTTCTTCCCTCTACTTCTTCCTTTTTCTTTGCCTGTCCTGATATTGTTCTCCATGCCAGTCTTGGTGAGCATGTGGTTCATTGCAGCAAAACTGTTGTTCTCTCACCGTGGACAAACTAAACATTATTTTGGGTAGCTTGTACTTGTGAAAGCTTTCTTCATCTTAGTAGGCAAGAAATAGACTCGTCTTGTACTATTGAATAGAAATGAAGGAATGAGTTTGGATGTAGGCAAATCTTTTTTTCCCTCATGGTTCATTAAAAATAATTGTATGAATATTATTTTAAAAGCATTTTTAAAGTGGATTTTCTATCAGTATGGAGGATGCCTCTTTGTGTGTGTGTGTGTGTAAAGGAGGTTGATTCTCCTTACATTGCTTTGTTTTTGAGTTGGAGTCTCACTCTGTTGCTCAATCTGTTGCCCGACCACCGCAGCCTCGACCTGCTGGGCTCAGGCGATCCTTCTGCCTCAGCCTTCCAAGTAGCCGGAATTACAGGCATGCGCTACCACGCCCGGCTGATTGTTTGATTTATTGTAGAGATGAGGTCTCACTGCCCAGGCGGGTCTCGAACCCGCGGGTTCAGGCAATCCACTCACTTCAACCTCCCAAAGACTTGAGATCACAGGCTGAGTCACCGAGGCCGGCTGACATTGCTTTTTTAACCTAAAGAATATATGAATTAGCTTTTGCTGATATGTTTTTGCCTATGCTGTTAATTTCTTCCTAGGATATCATAGCTAGCATAGGCTTCTGAGAGGATAATGAGGGGTCAGTATGACACATTATTTAAAAAGACGTTTTTCCATCTGAAATAAAAGAAAAAAAATAACTGGA
>NW_007069270.1:0-1437 GCF_000164805.1 Carlito syrichta
CGCTAATTTTTGATTTATTGTAGAAACGAGGTCTCGCCAAGTTGCCCGGGTGGGTCTTGAACCCTTGGGCTCTGGCAATCCACTCACCTCTAACTTTAACAGAAGAATGTAGATCACAAAAGTAAAGGCCCAAATATGGGACATAGACGATAAAAATGTAATAGAAAAAAAACAGTGAAACAAAAAGCTGGTTCTTTGGAAGAATAAGCAAGATTGATGGAACGTAACCACAATAGATTGATGGACCTCTAGCCAGAATGACCAAAAAAAAAAGAAAGAAAATGTCCAAATAAACAAAATCAGAAATGCAAAAGATCAAGTCACAACAGACCCTGAAGAATTACAAAAGATTATCAGAGATTAGTATGGAAACAAACTTGAAAATCTAAATGAAATGTAGGACTTTCTGACATTGCACAGCTTCCCAATGTTGAAGCAAGAAGACATTGACACACTGAATAAACAAATAACAACCCAGGAAATTGACTTTGTCATAAGACAACTACCTACAAACAAAAGCCCTGGAACAGATGGTTTCCAAAACATACAAGTAGCTGATACCAATCCTATTGAAAGTATTTCAGGCAATTGAGTAAGATAGAACTCTCCCCAAATCATTTTATGAAGTTAACATCACACTGATACCTACAAACAAAAGTCCTGGAACAGATGGGTTTCCAAACATACAAGTAGCTGATACCAATCCTATTGGAAGTATTTCAGACAATTGAGTAAGATAGAACTCTCCCCAAATCATTTTATGAAGTTAACATCATACTGATACCCAAACTGGGCAAATACCCAACAAAGAAAGAGAACTATAGGCCAATATTCCTGGTGAATATCTATGCAAAATTTCTTTAGAAGATTCTATTAAATCAGATCTAACAACATATCTCAAAAATCATTTGCCATGACCAAGTAGGCTTCATCCCCAGGATGCAAGGCTGGTTCAATATTTGCAGAACCATAAATGTAATTAAATAGAGCAACAAATGTAAAAACAAGAACCACATGTTAACTGGGCTCAGTGATTCAGCCTGTAATCCTGCACTTTGTTAGGCTGAGGTGAGTGGATTGCCTGAGCCCTCGGGTTCGAGACCTCCCTGGGCAACTTGGTGAAACCTCATCTCTACAATAAATCAAAAAATTAGCCAGGCATTGTAGTGCATTCCTGTAGTTCCAGCTACTTGGAAGGCTGAGTGGAAGGATCGCCAGAGCCCAGCAGGTCGAGGCTGCGGTAGTCAAGAGCAGCCACTTCACTCCAGTCTGGGTGACAGAGTGAGACTCTAACTCAAAAAAAAGAAAAAAAACCTACATGTTTATATCATTAGATGCAGAAAAAGCTTTTTATAAAATTCAGCATCCCCCATGATAAAAATCCTTGAACACCTAGACACAGATAGGAACATACCCTTAAAATATAGCCTTCTACGA
>NW_007069271.1:0-820 GCF_000164805.1 Carlito syrichta
AAATGCATGCCCAAAGAATAGAAACAGTGAAGAAAATAAAATACAGGAAGATTAAATTTCTTTCAAAGCAAATATTACTCATCATTCAATCTGAGTCAGGAAAATTATTTAATGTTACTCCCACAAACAAGTTTGAAATGACACCACATTCTAATATATGTGTCAGAAAGAATTAGTTATAAAATATATCCTGAGTCCTAGCTTGGGCAATTAGACAAGAGAAGGAAATTAGGGGTATCCATATAGGCAAAGAGGAAGTCAAGATATCCCTCTTTGCTGATGATATAATCCTATACCTTGAAAATCCAAGATAATCTGTCAAAAACCTGCTTGCACTGTTTAAGTACTTTGGAAAAGTCTCAGGGTACAAAATAAACGTGCATTCCTATACATCAACAATAAGCAGGTAGAGACACAAATAAAAAGCACAATCCCTTTTACAATAGCCACAGAAGAATGAAATACCTCAGCATCTTCCAAACTAGAGAAGTGAAAGACCTTTACAATGAGAACTGCAAAACACTGCTCAAAGAAATCCAAGAAGACACAAACATATGGAAAACTATTTCATATCATGAACAGGAAGAATCAACATTGTTAAAATGTCCATCCTACTAAAGGTAATCTACAGATTCAATGCAATACCCATTGTTACCCATGTAATTCTTCTCAGACCTGGAAGTGACAATATATCAATTCATATGGAAACATAAATGACCACGAATAGCCAAAACAATTCTTAGCAAAAGAAACAAAGCAGGAGGTATCACACTTCCAGACTTCAAATTTTACTATAAGGTTACAGTAATCAAAACAGCCT
>NW_007069272.1:0-793 GCF_000164805.1 Carlito syrichta
ACTACAATACATCCAAAAATTAGCCGGGCGTGGTAGCACGCTCCGGTATTTAGAGCTACTTAGAAGGCTGAAGTTGAAGGATCGGCGGAGCCCAACGGGTCGAGGCTGCGGTGTCCGGGAGCGGCCACTGCACTCCAGTGTGGGCGACAGAATGAGACTCCATCTCCAAACCATAACAGAAAATAGCCAGGTTCCCTGACTCAGCCTGTAATCCTGCGATTGAGGAGGCTGCGGGGAGAGGACAACTTAAGCCCGCGGGTTCGAGACAAACCTGGGCAACTTGGGGAGTCCTCATCTCTACAATAAATCAAAAAATCAGCCTGGCGTGGTCGCACATGCCTGTAATGCCAGCTCCTCGGAAGGCTGAAGCGGAAGGATCAATGGAGCCCAGCAGGTCGAGGTTGCGGTGGCCGGGAGAGGCCACTGCATTCCGGTGCGGATCACAGAGTGAGACTCCAACTCAGCCCAGAGCCCACGGTACAGAAAAATGTGAACGGTTGTTTGCTGGAGTGGAACTATGGCCTTCAAAACATTTTACTGAAACCTGCTACTTATTAATGATGAATGGTTCTTTGCCTTAAATGGTGGACAACCAAACTCTTCGACAACCAAAATATGAAATTCAAATTTCCAAGTGTAAATTATATTCAGATGAAAAAACATGCAGTAATATCCATAAGAATTGTTGTACTCTGTGCCAGGTAACAGCAGTTATCTCAATCTACTCTGTACAATTGTGAGATGGGGGGAATCTAAGCTAAGGGATTATCAAAACATCGTAGATATATGCTTC
>NW_007069273.1:0-767 GCF_000164805.1 Carlito syrichta
CAGCCCTATCTTCAAAGTCCTAAAGGATAAACAATTTCAACCAAGAATAACCTACACAGCCAAGCTAAGCTTCATCAGTGAGGGAGAATTAAAATCTTTCCCAGATATCCAATCCCTAAGAACATATGCAGCCACAATACCATCTTTACATGAAACACTTGAGAAAGTACTAAACACAGAAGAAAAGGAAAAAAGAACAACGTTCTTCACAAGAGTACAGGGAAAAGAATAAAATATACATGAACCAACCCCAAAACCAAAAGAAAGACAAAAAAAAAAAAAAAAGAAAAAAGAAAAAACCAAGTGGAAGAACAACAACTCAATAAAAACTCCATGATAGGGACAAACTCTCACATTTCAATAATTAGTCTGAATGTGAATGGACTAAACGCGCCACTGAAAAGACATAGAATGACAAAATGGATAAAATATCACCAGGCAACAATATACTGCCTTCAAGAGACCCATCTCACTAGAAAGGATATACACAGACTCAAAGTAAGAGGATGGGAAACAAATTTTCAGGCGAATGGAACACAAAAGAAAGGAGGAGTCACGATCCTAATTTCAGACAAAATACCATTTAAGCTATCAAAAATTAAAAAAGATACAGAGGGCCACTACATAATGATAAAAGGTTCACTCCACCAAAAAGAAATATTTATCCTAAACATATATGCACCCAACATAGGCGCACCAACATTCATAAAGCAACTTCTAGGAAAACTAAAGAAAGACATTGACTCTAACACCATAATAACTGGGGA
>NW_007069274.1:0-1079 GCF_000164805.1 Carlito syrichta
TTGAGCCAGGTTGAGGCTGTGGTGGCCGGGAGTGGCCACTACCCTCCTATCTGGGTGACAGAGTGAGACTCCAACTTAAAAAAAAAAGAAAGAAAGAAAAGAAATATTTGAATAACCTACATTAAGTTAATTTGTGTTCTAAAGAAAACCTGAGTTCTAAAAATAGGTTGACACGTGTAATGCTCAGGATTTCTGTTAGCTTCCTGCCTGTTTGTGTGGTGGTGGCTACTGTGCATGTGCGTGAGAGGCAAGCATTCCAGCTGTCCTAGGAGTCTCTCTGAGAGGCTCCAGATCTGCTGGAAACACTGGGAGTGGCTGTGGGCTCTGACAATTCTGCTGCTAACAATTTTAAAAAAAGCAGATGATCCAGTCAACTTGGACTAACTCATTTTTCTATCTCCTCTACCTTTCTTTGTATTGCTTGCTGAAAGGCAAGAAACTCAGGGAGAAAGAAATGCAAGTTAGAGTGTAGCATGGGTCACTGACTCCAAATGAAAAAATTATTGCAAGTCATTCCACTGTCAGACCCTTAAATTAGCATATGTGAGACCTCTGCCCTTATTTCTCGATTGCAAATAAGATTAGACAATTTCTTCTATCTACCACATATTGAACCTAAGGGGTAAGATATTTAGAGGAGAGAGTACCCTTCTGAATGAAAAAATTATTCCAAGTCGTTCCACTGTCAGACCCTTAAATTAGCATATGTGAGACCTCTGCCCTTATTTCTCTATTGCAAATAAGATTAGACAATTTCTTCTATCTACTACATATTGAACCTAAGGGGTAAGATATTTAGAGGAGACAGTGTTGAACCTGGGACTCTAATGAGAGAGATAGAGACCACAAAGAGCCAGCTCCAATGCAAACACTTGAGGGTCTTTATTCAGGCTCGAGTCTGGGCTCATGCCTGAAGCAGCAGCTTCAGGGATGAGAGACCTGATTCATAATGGCAAGCAGTTTTTATGCACAATTACAGAGGGAGGGGAAAGAACTCCAAACTTGATTATACATGATTGGGTAATTTCTCCTAATGGGTACGGGAACACTTGGTATTGGTGGGTGCTGCCCGTGGATTG
>NW_007069274.1:2104-3123 GCF_000164805.1 Carlito syrichta
TAAATACTAAAAAATTGAGTTTCTGGCCTACAGATTTATTTCATCTACATCATCGCTCACAAATTCAGATAGCATCGTAAAATAAACCTGTATGCCTTTATCTGAAATACTTTTGGAGGTTGATCACATTAAACAAACTCCCTTCAAATTTAATGCAGATATCTTCACTAAAAATGCAGACCATAGGGTCATCATTGGCACACCTTTTTGTTTTGTATGCTACACTTTTAATGTTTTATACAATATAATTCAGAGGAATAAATATGTCAACAATGCACCTTAAAGATCTGGAATCCATATGTGGTCAGAAGGATTCTGCTGAGCACTGAGAGATACAAACCCATACACATTAGTGTCTTCGCTCTCAAGGTGTTTCTTTAGAGGTTTATTTGTTTTCATTAATTTCCCAATATCTTACAAATGACAGCATAGTATTTTTTAAAACTTACTGATTCTCTGCAGTACTTATGGTGCATATTCATTCTCTTTAAAATTTGAAGATGTCTTGAAAAGGTAGTGTGTGACCTACTATATTATATATGCTGCTGGGGGAAATTCATAAAAACATAAATTTTACATAAGAAGAGACCTTAGAAATGAGCTCTGAGAGTCTGCTGTCCCTCTTTTCATCTCCTTTTCCCATTTTAAGAATGAGAAAACTGAGACTCATGAGAGCTAACCAGTTGCTTACTACCACACCATTGAGCAATAAAACAAGTTTCTTAAGTTACCTGGAGTGCTCTTTCAAATAAAAACTATGAAAATTAGCAGATAAATTTTCAGCCCCCACAACCAACAGTAATTGGGGCACCTATCTCATCTGGTAATAATGGACATTTTTATATTAAGGATGCTATGACAGGTATCAGGCATGGGACTTTCAGCATCAGGAAGAACATCTGTGTTTGCATAGGAGAATCTGTCAATAGGGATCATCTTAGTTCCTCACTTAGTGAAAGACCTTTGATCATGTACCTCATAGGGGAAAAATAAATCCTCCTCTCAAATATAAAGTTTCC
>NW_007069275.1:0-661 GCF_000164805.1 Carlito syrichta
GTGACTCCAACTCAAAAATAATAGTAATCATATTTTAAAATATTTTTCAATAGGGTGTAACTCTATTGATTCTCAATATGAAAGAAGGACCAAAAACGTCAGAATTTTATTTTTGGACAATAGGTCCCTTGTAGTTTACTGGCTTCCCTCAGTAGGTAAGTGTTCTAAGATTCCATTGACATCAGTGTACCAGCTAGCATTTGTGAGAGACTTCACTAGGCTTCAGTGAAATTTTTTTGTAAATTATTTCAATGTATTTTCCTATTTATCATTGGTGGATTTATGAGCACACCTACTCAAACTGTGCTGAATGTTCACCAGTTTTGTTGTTTGTTTGAATTGGAGTCTCACTCTGTTGCCCAGGTTTTAGTGCCTTGGCATGTTGACAGCCACCACATCCTTGACCTGCTGGGTTTTGGAGTTCCTTTCTCTTCAGCCTTCCAAGTAATTGTGACTACAAGCATGTGTCACCTCACTGGCTAACTTTTTTGATTCATTGTAGAGATGAGGTCTCACCATGTTACCCAGGCTGGTCTCAAACCTGTGGGCTAAGTTAATCTTCTCATCTCTGCCTCACAATTTGTTGGAAATACAGGCATAATCCACTGCATCAACTCAGCAGTTTTTGAGCAAAAATAGTATTACACAATAACAGCTGCTG
>NW_007069276.1:0-903 GCF_000164805.1 Carlito syrichta
ACGAGTTGATTTATAAATTTTTTCTTTTTTTTTTTTTGAGTTGGAGTCTCACTCTGTCACCCAGACTGGAGTGCAGTGGCTGTTCCCGGTCACCGCAGCCTCGACCTGCTGGGCTCCGGCAATCCTTCCGCCTCAGCCTTCCAAGTAGCCAGAATTGCAGGCATGTGCTACCACGCCCAGTTGATTTTTTGATTTATTGTAGAGATGAGGTCTCGCCTGCCCAGGCGGGTCTCGAACCCATGGACTCAGGCAATCCACTCACCTCAGCCTCCCAAAGCATGGGATTACAGGCTGAGCCACCAATTCTGGCAGAATTTGAAATTTCTAAGGCACATTCTTTTTGTTAAAAGTTTAAGTTTCCTCCTCTAAAGTTCATTTGATGGGAAAAGATACACAAGGAGTGATAAATCCAAAAGAATAAAAGATAGACCAGATGTATCTAATTTCACCACATATATTGAACTAGTATCTATTGGAATTTTTCAATTTGATTCGGGTTATCTTTCCCCTGGTAATTGCGCAGAAGTGTACGTGTTAAAATGTGTCAGTTGATATAAAATAGTAAATGAAATAGCAAGTAATCATGTTGTAAATATCATTTTCAGAAATCTGTGATGTGTAAAAGTGGTTTACGATAATTCACTTATTTTGTAAAGAAAGAAGAAATCGATCCATTTGGGTAATAACGGCCTTTTCTTCATGTTTTCTTTGAGATTACACGAATGGAAATGAATTCAAATTCTTCCAAACATGGATGACAAATAGTTTTACTTTGATAACTGATAGTATTAACTTGCAATCAATCGAAAATCGATATTTTAGAGAATTTCTGTGATATTGATACTGTGATTTTATATATTACAATGCTCCTGCTGATTATGCTACAGTTGTTTAGGGGTTTTT